>NC_056728.1:460872624-460882624 GCF_019279795.1 Protopterus annectens | reverse complement strand
CAGTCACTAAGGGAAATCCTTCATGAACATATTGGAATCAGTGCCAGTATAACAACAGGCTATAGTAATTTTAATGCTGGGTTTAGTGCCAAAATTCCATGCTCTGCAGACTTTAAAAGCGCATTTATTAAAACTAGTAATCCAGCATGAAAGCTGGTAGCAATATGAGGCATATTAAATAATGTCCTTCTTTGTCAGAGTGAGTGCTCTCAGGTAATAGACATTGTGGCAATGAACCAAATCAGACCAGCTAATGTTAATTCAGCCCGATTTTGAATTTATATCTAAATTTGTTCCCCTCAGTGATTTACTGATGATGCTGAACTCTTCACTAAAACATTTTATTTTTTTTCTTGTTTTATTCTAAAAAATCATTTTCTGGATTAATCCTTGCAAGACCCTGTGACTTCTCATTTAACACATACTTTAGATTAAGAAATGTCAATATTTATTTATTTGTTTATTTATTTATTTATTTATTTATTTATTACATTTGATTACCAGGAAAGTCCGACTGGCTAGGATCCCATTTTCAGTGGAGGCCTTGGGAGAAAAGCTCCAAATTATTACAAAACATTTCAAGAACAATAATTTTACAATCTTCAAAAATAAAACAAAAACATCTGCAGTCTAAATAATTACAATAAATTAGACATACTATAACAACATCGATTAAGAAGCAATGTAAGTTATATGACAATCATTTAATATTTAGAGAAATTTTAGACAGTTTTTAGAGAAATTAAAGGCAAGTTAGTCTAATACAAACAGGAATTGCAATATGAAGTGAGGGGAAATATGATTATGTTATGTTGGAGAGAATTTGATAGAGTTTAGGAAGTAAGTGAAGAAGGGAGAGTAAGAAGGTATAAGGAATGAAAAGGTATTTGTTCACATTTAGGGATAGTTTATCCTGGTTTTGAGCAGGAATAGAGATACATTTTAGTTAGAGAGTCTTTCAGAGTGGTTTTGAAAGATGGGAGGGAGGGTATTGACCTGATGAATAAAGGTAAGGAGTTCCAGGCCTTAGCAATCTTGTACAAGTACAGACAATGCCCACCAGATTTGATAAGTTTGTAGACAGACAGGAGTTTTTGGTCACTGGATTACAATGACTGACTGGGAACTTAGTTGTATAGAATGTTTTTTAGTGCTTGACAGGCAGATGGATGCTGGATAATTTTATAGGTGATAAAAAGCTGTGTATATGTTGGTTGATGAGGCAGTTCCAACCAATGTAGGCTTTTTAGTGCTATACAGTGGGCTAATTGCTGCAAATTTAGCAACTTTGTTTAAGCATTCCTGAAGTTTTCATTTTTGTGAAGCCTGGAGGTTAGTGAGGATGAGAGTGCCATAAAGAAGTGCGGGAAGGAGATAAGTAGTAGCAAGTGTAGTTTTAGTTGCATCAGTAAGAAAGTTTTTGGCTCTGTAAAGCATCCAGGGTTTTTGATGAGTTTTCTTATGCAATTTTGTACATGTGGATCAAATGTAAGATTATCATCCATTATCATCCCTAATAATTTGCTATGAGAAGTGACTTCAATGGTTGCATTATCAAGAGAGAGGACTTCAAATTTTGTTTCTTAATGACAGTGGGATTTGGGGGGGGGAATTAGTAGTTTGATCTTTTTTGGGTTGAACAGCATTTGCAAGTTATGAAGCCATGTTTCAGTGGCTGTTGAAGTATCCTGAGTAATTTTTTGGAGGTGTAACATTTTGTCAGATGTGCAGATTAGAGTAGAATCATTTGCATATTATATTAGGGTGGCCTGTTGAGTGGATGTATAGAGGATGTTGGTAAAATGTTAAAGAGAAGAGGACCAAGGATAGAGCCTTGTGGTACACTGGTGGTGACTGGGAGGTAAGGAGAGAACGTGGAGTCCCATTTTACTAACTGATACCTATTGGACAGGTAGCTTTTGAACCAAAGAAGGATGGGCTGAATGAGACCTAGTGAGGACATTTGAAGTAGACATTTGCTGTGACAAACTGTGTCAAAGGCTTTAGACAAGTCTAGAAATAAGGAATAGACTAGTTTTACATTATCTCTAGCTTCAGTGACAGTATCTGTATAGGTTAGAAAGGCAGTGTTACTACTATGGGAAGGATGGAAGCCATGCTGTGTAGGGGATAGGAGTTTTTCCTGCAGGCGATAGTCTAGCAATTGTTTTTGAATACATTTTTCAAGTATTTTAGTGAGTAGAGGCAAGATTGCTATAGATCTAAAGTTATTAATGTCTGTTAAATTTCCTACTTTGTGAAGAGAGAGAAGAAATGTGGAATTCTTGAACTGACTTGTTTATATGAATTGAGACAGTATGTAGTGGCATGAATCTCCTTCATTAAGTCAAATTACCACAACGACGAATGTGAAAATGTTGTCGAGACCATAATATCTTAATCTCAAAACACTGAAAATTTAAAACGTCGAATATTGTAACATCATGTATGCTACAGTGCTAGTACTGTAGAGTGTAAATTTGGTAGTATCACTTTAAGAAGTTATGCAATGTTGTAAATAAACAAGGCAGAGGTAACTTTTAATGCTGAAAACTGATTTCTGGATTTTGTGGTTAAAGTTTGTTAGAAACGGGTAAGGATGTTTTTATTTTTGGAATAGATTTTTGGTGGTAGTGGTAGTTAAAGTGGCGGGACAAGTGACTATGAGGGTAGTATGTTTGCTGGATGTGTGTAGGTGTTTTATGCACAGATCAGGTGTGTGTGTGTGAAACTTATTGAGATCACTGTACAGTGGGGATTGGGAAATTTACCTTTTCACCACTGTAGTGCAGTCGGATATATATGGCAAATCAGTTTGCTATTGAAAATGATATAGACCCATTGGCTGGGTTATACTAACATGAAATAAGCTGTAATTTATCAGTGCAGATATGCCATAGACAGGTGAGTAAACTGGAAGCTATGAAACAATTGCTTGTTTATGTCTTGTATGTTGTGATGTACCTGTCTTGTTTACACAAATACACACACACACACACACACACACACACACACACACACACACTGACACACACACACACACATATCTAAACATATTGAATTGGGTCAGATTCGGAAGATTTACTCAACATAAAGTCGAACATCATATTCGAGACTATATGACTGATTTTTCAAAATGTCAAAGCTTTTTAATGAAGATCGCTGTACAGTGGGGATCAGATCTGGGAGTATACCCTTTTCCCCACTGTAGTGCGATCCTGGAGATGGCATATATAATATGCCGCTCCCCACACACAAGAGGGGTCCAGGGGAGCTTGCCCCTTGCAAAAATGTAGATTTTTGTAGTTTTTTGTCTTTCAACTTTTTGGAAAGAAAAATAATATGGTCTCGAACATATTTAGTTTGACTTTCTGTTGAGTCAATCTTCTGAATGAGAGCCATTGTACTGTATCAGTCTAATTTCATGTCTCTGTATATAATGTCTCTTTCAGACAGGAAAAAAGATGGGTCCCCTTGTGATCACTCTGTTATCCAGGTTAGCAAACTTAATAAATAAACTTCCACTGATACACAATATATCTTTGGCTCAATTGATAAACTAAGAAGAATCATAACATTATTGTAGCCAGTCAAAAGTATACATTCAAGCAATCCAGAAAATGTAGGGCTTTTGAAAGATGCATTAAGATATAATTAGCATTTTATTTTCATGAATTAAGCTGTTAGGCCACACATGAGCTACACCATCCTAAAAGATTAAATAAACATAAATGAAACCAGCACATTTTGTGTTTTCAGAACAGTGGGTGAAGATAACCTTAGGAGATAAATTGGACAATCCCAAAGTTGAAAGTCACAAAAACATTACACCCCTCCCCCTGCACCTCCAACATAGGCAAGCCTTCACACCTCCAGACTAAAGACAGAGAGAGAGATAGAGTTTGGCAATAGATAGAAAGATAGATAGATAGATAGATAGATAGATAGATAGATAGATAGATAGATAGGCACCAATTCTGAAATTGCACAAACTCAGAGCAGCAGAAAAGGAAGAAACATGCCACATTGTTCTTCATGCTCTTCAATACCATGACAGGGTGCAGACAGTTTCAATGTTCAGAAGAAGTTTAACCAACTGACCATCAGTAAACAAAGGATCTCCCTTTTAATTTATGCAGCCAATGAATCTTATAAGACAGTATAGGAGTTCCAAGATGGCTTCTGAATATCAACTCCTGTTTTATACACCACAGATAGCTCAGTTTTGACAGGAAGGTTTTATATTTTCAACTGGATTTTTGGATTAAAACATTCTGCACTGACTTTCTGTTGAGTCAGACAAAACATCTGGAGACAATGCAGCCTTTGAATTTAATCTAACATCTCTTATTATATATATTATTGTATCTAAATTAGAAAAGTAGTTGAACTAAATTTCTTCACTCAAAGTGCTCATTTAATTAGCCATGTTACAAATAATATTTTCTGTACAGAATTTTTTTACTTAAAATTGATTAGTTCCAGTCAAAGATGGCCTTTATTCAGGGCAGCAATACTAAACAAACTGGCCACTCAAGTATAATTCAGAAATAATAGAACCCAATAACAGACACTGAATTCTCCCACAGTGAAAGAGATGAAAGACTTAAAAAATATGTAAATCAGGCTGACTTAATCCTTAACCAAAATACATAGTTGATAAACAAGACAGAAGGTTGAAGATATAGATTAAAAAGGAAAAATTTAAGAATTTATGGTGTATCTGAAGGTATGAATGTGACACATTTTCTCACTACTCAGCTCCCACACCTACTGTATTTGCAGAAAGGCATTTTATTCTGCAATGAAAGGCTCAAAGATCTTTGCAGAAACCCTCCAGAGCCAGAGTTAGGGCAGGGAAAATGTGTAGCTGCCATGGGTGCATGTTGTTAGGGGACATGACCAGTGCTTCTGTGTTGACAGCAATGAGCAATCAGCTCTATCAGCTAAACAGAATTTATCCTCTAAAAGCATTAATGAAAACATTTAAGTAACAGTGAATGATGGCTGCTCAGATGAAAGGCAGCATGTGCAACTATAGCAAGGAGGTACAGAATCAAGTACAAACTGAAAACAGAAGGATTTTTAATCTGTTGTTTTATAGACATGCGTGCGTGCGCACACACATTTACTTATTTATTTATTTATTTGTTTATTTGTTTGTTTATTTATTGCATTTGTTTACTGGGAAAGTCCACTGGGCCTAAAAGAGCCAATTTCCAGTGGAAGCCCAGGGAGAAAAACTCCGACAAGAACATAGATGCAGAAAAAATTAAACATTAATTGGTACAGAAGTAGAAAGTGTTACATATAGTGATAACAGTAATATATACAGAATATATACATAAATGCATGAATTTAGTTAGTTGCCAGATGAATTCAATCAGAGAGGTATAAACAGAGATAAATTAATCAGCATTAATGTACCAGTATCAACAAGTGTTGAAAAAATAATAATTATGGACAGAATATCATGCATGCAAGAAAATATATACATGCATGTATGCATGTATGTGTGTGTGAGTGAGTGTGTGAGAGAGACAGAGTGAGAGACAATGTATATTTATTTTTTATTTTATTTTATATTTGTTGACCAGGCTAGTCTAACTGGATATATGTCCATTTTTGGTAGATGCCCGGGGAGATAAGCTCCAAGACAGATAAATAAAAAACTTAGTAAACAATAAACAAAAAATGACTAAATAAAAACATTCATAATAAACAATGCAGATTCCAGGTACAACAGAAAAAAAATGACTAAATAGCAACATTCATTATATACAATGCATATTTCGGGTTACAACAGAAAATTCTGTGAGGACAAAAACAAAGTACTTATAGTGCAATGCATATACTATGCAACATGCAGGTATAATACATAAAAAGAAGGACTAAAGTCAAAAGAGAAGACAGGTTAATTATATAAAAATAAAGGAATTCTTCAGTAGGAAGTATTTACAGAGATTGGACACAGTGTAGTTTAGGAGGGAATCTGTATTTATAGTTAAAAGGAATATATAATAGTTCATGAGTAGTCTGGGATAGGCAGAGCTAAGTTTAATCAGATGGATAGATGCCTAGTCAGGTTTAGTACAGGGGCACAACCAGTGTGTTCTAAGGTAGAGTTTCAGTCTGTTTTTGAAGAGTGATAGAGAGGGAAGAGAGGAAAGGTCACTGGGGAGAAGATTCCAGGTTTTTCCGACAGCATTAGAGAAGAGAGTTTCACCAGCCTTGTTGTTAGGTTTAGAGGTGTGTAGAAGATTTTTGTGTGAGGAACGTAGGGATTTCAGATTTGTATATGGAGTGATGAGGGTAGATAGAATAGGAGTACTGGAAGGTTTATAAAGTGTTTTATGGGCAGTGGTTAGTTGATGGAATTTAATCATGTTTTGTAGTTCCAGCCATCCAAGCTGCTTTATATTTATGCAATGGTGGGTTCTGTAAGGATTTCCTGTTGCAAATCTAGTGATGTTATTGTGGGAAGTTTCCAGTTTGCTGAGGTATTTTTAGAAAGGTTAGTAAAAATGGGTGAAGCATAGAGGAGTGTAGAGATTAGATGAGTGTGAGCTATGGTTGTTCTAGCTGTGGGGGGAAAGGTAAGGTTTAATCCTATAGAGGGAGCCAAGTTTTTTGTTGACAGTTTTTATAGTATTGTTGATATGGATGTCAAAGTTCAGATTGTTATCAATGGTGATACCCAGTAGTTTGGTGGTTGGGTCTGGTGATATAATGGTACCATTGGAGGATGTAACTGAGAAATCAAATGGAGAGGACTTGTGAGTCGGATTAAAGAGGAAGAGTTTAGTTTTTTGGGGGTTCAAAAGAAGGCAATGCTGTGTGAACCATTGTTCAACTGTGTTAAATGCCTTCTGGGTAAGAGAGAGAAGTTCAGATGTGGATTTGGCTGAGCATATAAGTGTGGAGTCATCAGCATATTGTATGCATGTGGCTTGGGGGATGGCTAGATGAAGGTCATTAATAAATATTGAGAAGAGGAGACGTTCTAGTATGGACCCTTGAGGGATACCTAGGGTAACTGGTTGGAGGGTAGAAAGAGTCTTATGCCAAATTACTGCCTGTTGTCTTTTATCTAGGTAGGACTGGAACCATTTTATGGAAGGTGCATCTAATGATAGGGATTCGAGTATGTTGATGAGAATCTGATGATTAACCATGTCAAATGCTTTGGACAGGTCAATAAATAGTGCTGAGGAAAGGTTATTAACGTTGCAGTTTTTGCTTATGCAATCTGTAAAGGAAAGGAGGACAGTGGCAATGCTGTGTGAGGGTCTGAAACCATGTTGACAACTGGAAAGTAAGCTATTTTAGGTTAAGTGGTCAAGTAATTGCCTGTGAATGCATTTCTCCATGATCTTTGCCAAAGGTGAAAGAAGGGCAATAGGACGGTAGTTGGAGAGCTCAATGGAGTGTCCGCCTTTATGGAGGGGGATAATATGTGAGACTTTCCATAAGCTAGGTATGTGACCTTTGGTAATAGTCCTATTGATCAGAATGGAAATGGGATATGCTATAGCTTTGGCTGATAGCTGTAGAAAATCAGCAGATAGTTGGTCTGCTGAGGGAGAGCATGGTTTCAGTTTTTGTATGAGGGTTAGAATATATGCAGTTGGGACACGTTGCAAATGAAAAGGAGGGGGTGAGGTAGAGTTATAGGAAGGTAAAGTGAAGCTATTAGGTGATAGCTGACTAGCTAGTGTTTGGATAGTATTAGAAAAGAAAGTATTGAATGTATTGGCTGTATTCATGGGATTATTATGGTCAGTATTTTGAGGGTTTGGTGTGGTGGATTGACCTGGGTGGAGTAATTGGTTAATGCTAGTCCAGAATTTTTGTGGGTTGTTTTGGTTAGTTTGTTGAAATTGTATGCAGTAATTTATCTTATCAGAGAGTATAGCTTTCTTAGTGTCATTTCTGAACTGTCTAAAGGTTTGTTGGCCAACAGGGTTTTTAGTCATTCTCCATTTGGCCCAATGTTTATTTCTAAAGTGCATTTTGTGTTTGGTTACTTTTGAAAGCCATGGGGCAGACTTGGTTTTAATTCTAATTAATCTGGTTGGAGCATGTTGGTTGAGAATGGCAAGGAAGTTAGAGTTAAAGTAATTGATGGCTTCTTCTAAACGGAGGTGTTTTAAAGGAGACCAATTGCAAGCTCTTAGTTCTTTTTCAAATAGTTCAGGGTTAAAGTTCTTTTTGGATCTGATATTTCTGACAGATGTTGGATTGGGAGTATGGGTTTTATGCCTGATAATATAGGTAAGTGAGTGGTCACTTATATCATCAGGGAGGGTTCCTGAATCATAATTGTGAGGGTGATGGTTTATGAGAATCCAGTCTAATATTCTTGCTTTCTGGTTAGCTTTATTGATCCTGGTGGGGGATGTAATGGTTTGAGAAAAGCCATATAGGTTAATGTAGGTTGTAGGGAGGCTGCTACAATAGCAGTTCCAGTCAATGCTTATATCTCCTAGGATTATGGTTTCTTGGGGCAAGTGTTGGGATAGCCAGCAAAGAATATTTTCCATGGTGGCAATGTTATTACAAGGAGGAAGATACATACAGATGGTATAGATGGATTTGGCATTGTTAATATGAAGTTTGGAGATGAGAATTTCTGCATTGGAATCAAGAGGTATTTTACAGTCATAGGTGGTTAACTGTAAGCCTGATTTAAATAGAATAACTACCCGTCCTCCTTTCTTGGCTACTCGGTTGAGTCTTAGTATGTTATATCCAGGTGGAAGGATTTCATTGTCTTTGGTTTCAGGTTTTAACCATGTTTCTGTTAAGCAGAGGATATCAAAGGAATATACTTCTACTAGAGCTTGGAGTTGAGATACTTTGTTGTTTATGCTACGTATATTAAGATGGGCTACTTGGAGGGAGTTCGATGTTTTACTAAAGGAATCAATATGGTAGTGATTTTGGCTGTGGAGAGTACTAGGAGTTTTTGTTGGGCCTGGGTTAGGGTGGATGTCACCATCTTTTATTGAGAGTAGTAATCATATATAGCTTGGGTTAGAGAATTTGTTGTATAGAAGTAGATTTTTCCTGAGATTAAGTGTGTTATATTTAATATGTAGTATTCTATGATACTTTACAAGTAGGTAGTTGGGTAAAGATGGTATATTAGCATGGTTAAAAGGAGTGGTAGGGATAGAGCATTGGTTTCCTTATTAGGATAGTGATGGTCTAGATGTAGTGGGTATTCATAGGAGGTGATTAAGTAGGCAAAGGTTAGAGGAAGAAGTAGTAATAGTGTGAATAAAAGTAGAACATATAATGGGGTGGGTGGTTTATACATTGTGCAAAATTACTAATGGATATATGTAGGTAGAATTTGGAAGTATAAAGGGTGAGGATGGAGAAGTGTGAAGGTTGTGGTAAGATAGAAGGGAGTGTTAAGAGAAGGTAGATTACTAATGGATATATGTAGGTAGAATTTGGAAGTATAAAGGGTGAGGATGGAGAAGTGTGAAGGTTGTGGTAAGATAGAAGGGAGTGTTAAGAGAAGTTAGATATGAGAGAAGATGAAAAGTGGTAAAGTGTTCTGAGAGTAATGGGAAGAGGAAGAGATGTGGCTAGTAATTTCTAGAAGTAATTGGAATAGGAAGAGGTGTGGTTAAGTAAGTATAAGAGTAGGATCCCTGGGGATGGGTGGGAATTGGGGGTAGGGAGAGGAGCAGAGTGAACCCACAGGGTGAACAGAGCGGGTTGAGACAGATACAGATGCAGTTATAAAAAACAATCTGCAGGACTGACGCCAGAAGGTAAGTTTGAAAAGACAGATGTGGGAAAAGGATAGTGAGAATTGAGCCTAGAAGAGGAGGATGTGGACAGTAGAAGTAGAGGGTAAAGTGAGAGCACTGAATATCAGTTAAGGAACAGCAGGAGAAATTAATGTAAGTATCTGGGCGTAAGAGATAAGAAAGAGAGAATTGCTGGGGTAAGGGAGCCACCTAGTGAACAGGTCTGATATTGA
>NC_056728.1:460835124-460870124 GCF_019279795.1 Protopterus annectens | reverse complement strand
CTCTATTCATTGCCTGCAGGCCTCAGCCTGCATGGTGGAGATCAGCTAACTGGAACCACCAATCTCTCCCACAAGATGGTTAAGCTGCCATCAGATACATACTAACTCCCAGCTTCTTCCATCCAGCTTTTCCAGTGCCCAACACACCAGCTGAACTCAAGTAATTTGGGGTAGAGTGAAGACATCATCCTTTTTCACTACAGAGCTATGGCAAACTCCTCTCCTTTTTGAAAATGGCTGCCAGACCAGAAATACTTTTTTATTTTTGCCCTTTCATGCAATACTGGAAAGTTGCATTAGCTATGAGTCTTGATCAATATCCAGTACCTACAATATTTCTGATCAATTTTTTTTTTCACAGCCTTTCCACTTTCATTCTGGTACTGCTTACTCAAAGGACAGCAGGCCTATTGGGTTGAGGGGGTCTTTGTTGAAAGCAAACTGGCAATATTACACTCCACTCCCTAGTTGCCAGATGGTTTGCAAGAGCCTCTTTGTGGTCATTCATAGGTCATTCCCATTGCCCTTACCTAACTCTTCCTATACCAGGCCAAGGGAAATTACCTGTCCTGGTGAAGGAAGAGTTAGGTCACTCCCATTGGCCTTATCTAACTCTTCCTACACCAGGACAGGTAATTTCCCTTGGCCTTGCCTAACTCCTCCCACACCAGGACTTTCACTTTGGTGACTTCACAGCTGCTGCCTTATTGGCCTGTTAGTACCTATCAGTTAAATCTGGAGACTGTGCCTGCTAGCAGTGCAGAGGAAACTGGTGTCCAACAGTAGGTCATATTATCATCATCATGAGAGGCGTAGACCACCAAAGACATTTGCCATCACTTCAGCTACTATGGTCTTGTGCTGACTCCATCCAGAGTCCATTTCATAGACTTTTCACAGAGCTTTGAAATAAACTGTTCTAGAAGTGAAAGTGGAACACTTTCTCCACAGAAGCATGTGATATGCATTCACCGGATATCCTCACGACATGATTGGCTTTCCTAGGACTATCCAGTTGCTAGCCAGCACTATAACCAAGCTCATCATCGTATGGTGGTCAGCTCACATTTCAACACTTCCCTTAACCTGAGTGTCCAGAGAGGCAAATGGCCACTTCACAGCATTCAGAGCACCATAATCAATAAAAACGGGATTTATACAGTAAACCAAGCAGCCATAGCTGCAATGGAGGCACAGGTATTGACAACCAATTTAATTTTGATTCTTGGACTAATCAAAGGTTTAACTTCAGTGAAAAAACTTTCAATAACAGTATAGAGACTTTTGACGGAAATTTTAAACTGTTCAGAGAAAAGCTTTATTCCTTCAAAACTAACCAGTTAGAGATTGATTACCTGAGTGAATGTATTGCAGCTAACTGGGTCCCTAAGGGACTGAGAATTTTTGAATACCCCAACAACGTAAAACATAACAGTTGGCTTTACCAACAGCTAACAGAACTATTTAACAAGACTGGGGTTGAACTGTTAAAATTAATGGTCCGAGACTATGAGAACCAGAGAGGAGTTCTGTTAAATGAGATGAACTCTCTGCACAATAAAGTTGTTAATGAGAGTATGTCTAATTTTGATAAATGTAAATATGAAGGGTTGTTTCAGGATGTTGACAATTATTGTGACAAAATTATTAATAGAAAAATTAGGAAGTTAGAAAGGGACTTTTTGGAGTACAGAGAAGGGAGATCTTATCCCTTTTCAAAACTGGCCCTTCTACTTCTAATGGGGACCACGGGTACTCGGGTCGTAATGAGACAGAAGGTGACAATAACAACACTGATGAGCATACAGGTTACCCTTTAGGGGAACCATCATTAAGAAGAAGCGAAAGACTTGCTCAAAAACAGAGGAACCATTCACACCAAAACCCCCAACACTACAGGGGGGGAGTGGGGGGGGCAGGTTCTCAGGGAAGAGTCGGAATTTTCAACCGACTTAATGGGGTCGTTGACACTGCTAGAGGAAAATAATTATATTGTGAACACGTTACAAGTGAACTCAGTTGATGACCAAAGACTATGTAAAAAAGATAATTTTACTATATATAATTTCACAGATATGGTTATTAATGATGTCTATTTTAAACTGTTCACTAAGGGGTTTCATTTTGTACCCTCCAGACCCGGATCTATGGTGAATACATTAATAGATCTGAAGATGTATATTAGACAATTAAACTTACAAATTTTCTTGAAGGGACAGGAACTGAATAGAGAAGAACTGAGTAGAAAAGGCCTGTTTAACCCACCAGTTAATCAGACATTAAAAATTTTTGAGGAGCTGGTGGAAAGTGAAGTTAGGAATCTTGACATTAAAGGCAGGGTTAGTTTGAACTTTTCAGAAGAAGAAACATCTTTACTTGAACAGTTGAGAGAAGAAAAATGTAGAGTAATGATACCTGACAAGGGTGGAGGGGTGGTGTTAATGTATAATGATGATTATGACACACATATATTTAACATCCTGCAAGACCCAGAACACTACACAACAGTTTCTCGTAATGAGATCAATATTGCTTATGCTAAAATTAATTTTTACTTGTTGGACCATTTATTGCAGGGGAGTTTTAATGAAAATCTATATAATTTTTTACATGTAGAGAAACCTAAGATTCCCTGCATATTTGGTAACCCTAAAACCCACAAAGGGATCAACAATATGAAATTCAGACCTATTGTGGCTGGTGCAGGGAGCATTACTGAACCTCTAGCTATTTTTATAGATTCTCAGTTTAAAAAGTTCTTGAACTCTGTGATACACATAACGAAGGACTTTTGGGACTTTTTGAAAAGAATGTCTAAAGATAAATATGGTCCAGAGGTTTGGTTGGTCACTATTGATGTGGTTGAGTTGTTTCCACGCATGCCGCACAAAAAGGGTTTTGAATGGTTTGGTGAAATTTTGTTAACAGAATCAGGGTTGGACAGGAACACCCTAAACTTGATTATGGATTTTATGGACACCATCCTTAGAAATAACTTTATTCACTTTAATGGTGAGTTTTACCAACAAAGGAAAGGTGTTGCGATGGGGGCCGCTTGTGCCCCCCTATACGCTAACTGTGTTTTGTACTACTGGGAACAAAAATTTGTTCTTAACACAGATTGGTGGGGTTACATCACATTCTACACCCGTTACTTGGACGATATTTGTTTACTGTGGGATGGGCCTAGAGAGAAATTTGATGATTTTATGGTGTATCTTAACCAAACTACTGATTTCCTGGCCTTTACACACACAGTTAGTGATTTTTCCATCATCTATTTAGACATTACACTTCATAAGGATGTGATTAACCACTGCTTTCAGTCCGAATTATACCGGAAGGTTTTGTTTTCTAACTCATACTTACATTTTGAGAGCGGACACCGTTATTACCAAAAAAAAGGGATAGTGAAAGGGCAGATGATTAGGGCCTCTAGAATGACCAGTGTGACTGCCGAATTTTTAGAAGAAGTTAGGACCCTGACCTCACTTTTTTTAGAGAGAGGTTATCCCAAATAATTGGTGGACAACATGGACAATGAGGTTATTATGAACAGGGAAAGGAAGTTTTTCCCTTATTAGGTAAGGGACCGCCTGAAGTGGAGGTATCTGAGGAAGGTGATCCCAAACACAGAGGGGCCTTCATTCACACCTTTTCTACTACATCCATCTAAGTGGAAGACGTTATTAAAAAATACCGGCATATTTTAAAGTTCAATGATGACACTAGGACATTTCTTCCGAACCATCCTACTTTCATTAGAAGGAGGGACACTAACCTTAAAGAGATCTTTGAAAGGAAACAGGTTGTTAGACAGGTTACTGATTAAGTAAGATGGGGACTCACAAATGTGGAGCCTGCCAACAATGTGGATACATTTTGGACAAGGGTGAGTTATATATTCCATCTAGGGGTTTTAGGTTGAAAGCATCAAAATACTACAATTGTAGTATGAAATGGGTGGTGTATATTGGGATTTGTGAAAACTGCCAGAGTTTTTATATCGGTAAGACCAAGAGACCACTTAGGAGAAGGATTTATGAGCATTTATATGAGGTTTCTAGAGGGAAGGAATCAAATGCTTTTTATAGACACTCTTTAACATGTAAGGACGTGAGAATAACATTTTTTTGTGCTAGAGCAAGTGTTAGTCGATCCCTGTGGAAGGAGCTGGGAGTCCAGGGTGGAATACAGAGAACTGTTTTGGCAGTTGAAGTTAGATGCGGGTAGACTCCCTGGTCTCAATGACCATATTAGTATTAACAGTGTTTTAAAACTCAGGGCTGCTAAATTGTAAAATTTATATTTATTATTATTAATATTAATTAATATTATTTATTATTATTTATTTACTAAATATGTTGCTGCTATTAGTATTCTATTTATTTTTCTGAATGACTGATGTATTTTATATATGCATTTTTCCTATTTCTATTGAATAGGATATTTATTGTTATAGTAGGGTTTTGACGTTGATTTTATGAACTGGATTTTAAGGTTTAAACCAAATACACCTCTATTTTAGAGTGGATGTAACATGCATTTTCGAAATACTAGAGCTGCAATTCATCATCATTATGCTTTTAATTAGGTTATTCCATGGTAATTAATTGATGGTATGCACACTTAATTGATTTATGGATGAGATTGGTTGTGCTGCACTATTTAAATGTACTGGATGGGGATGCATTTTTGTTCTGAAGAAGCCTAGTATTTTACTGGGTGAAAGCACGCTAAACTGATTTTTTGTGAATTTCTGTTATTACTGTGTTGATAAACATTAAAGGCTATTTTTTCCTTGGATCTGCTGCCCTGATTGTCTTGGGGAGACGTGGTTACTAGTCGAGTGATTTTTCATTTTTTACATTCACAGGATATCCTCACTACATGTTTGGCTTTCTTGGGACTACCCAGTTGCTAGCCAGCACTATGACCAAGCTCACCATCATATGGTAGTCAGCTCACATTTTAACACTTCCCTTTACCTGAGTGTCCAGAACATACTTTCTCAGGTCTGATGATAGCACTACAAAACAGTCATTAACCTCTGGCCCAAGGTCACTAGGTAATACATGCACTTATAAGCTTCTCTGTGTCCCGACACAATGTTCATGTGAATAATCCATGACAAGCACAGAAGTCCAATAACAATTCTGTACTCAAGCTCAGATCAGGTGGGCTGTGCCTCCCATTCATGCCCCTACAGGCATCTCCATTATTTCCCATGTGACCCTAAAGTCTCCCAGCAGGGTTAAGTGTCATTAGTTATTATCCTATCAACCACCACACCCATGGACCCCAAGCAGGCTGAATACTCCAAATTGCTGTTAAGTGCACATGAACAAACAGTAGAGAGAGCTTTTCCTACTGCAATTTGCAATCTCACTTAAGTGACCCTTTCACCTACTGGAACAAACTCTACACATGGCAATCAGCTGAGGGATTATGAGTATCCCACAACGGCCAGTGCTCAAACCACGGATCAGCTTCAGAACAGGAGACTGCCCACCTCTAAACACAAGCTGTACACAGGGAAAGATAAGATATACCTAACTGCTACTTTTTACCCTCCTAAACCAAGCTTTGTCTCCCTCCCCTGCACTGAAGTGGCATTCCACATCCCAACACTCAGTTTCCATTACCAGAATCTAATCAATACTACTCTGTCTCACTCCTACCTGACACATAACTGATGGTGTACTCAACCCTAGAATTTGCCTTACAAGTGGTATGTCCATCAGGTAGGTTCATGTAGCTTCTTCAGGCTGGTTACCAAGCCAACAGGCACTCCAGTACAAGCATCAACCCGAGGCCTGGCTCCAGGTGAGGTTTTCTTAAATGAAACATCACAGGGGTCAAATTTTAGATACATTTTCCAAGGTCCATAATTATAGATAAATCAACCAAGGGTGATCCCCTCACAAAGAACACAAAGCTGCAGTCATCATAGATGTATGGATCATGAGGGCATGCAAGTCTCTCCATCATGTTATAGTCATGCTCCCAGGTGACAACCCAGAGGAGCTTGCACATTTAATAAAAGAACTGGTTCGAAACTTACAATTCAAACAGTACTTAATGTAATACAATGCAACATCACTGGCACTAAGTATAGAATTGTGTACTTCCAGCCCTGTTTACCATTCAGATGAGTTCCAAGTCTGTGTAATAGTTAAAGGAAAAGAGGCTCTGACATTAACTACTGTCTGAAATAGAAATTTCACCCTAGTACACGTTCATTAAATGCATACTTTGAGCTTTCAGTTCTGCTATAGCAAGTTTAACCAGACTGCCCTTTGAAATGTACAAGTGTTCTGTTTTCTGGTTTCTAGAGCAGACTTTTAAATGTTTGTCTTACTTTCCTTTGAAGTACTTCAGCCTTCAGTCCTGTTGTCTTTACTGCATATGAGGTCTCTATAAATGCCTGTAGAAAGAGTAAATTTCTGCATGAACATAAATAAGTTTTCCTGTCCTGCTTATACTCTCTCCTGTCCTCTGCACCATAGTATCCTATCAGTTATGCTTGCTGCTTTACCGTACTGTTGTCTTACTGTCGGGTCTTGTGACACATCAGTTCCCATTTCCTTTTCTACTTGCATTGTTTCTACTTTTCCTCTGGCAGTGTATTCTTCTACAGTGTTTTTGTTTCACAGATTACTGATTGTTAATCTACATTAAATTCTCTCACATATGGCCGGCAAAAGCCCTTTTCATTCTTTCAATCCATTTCCTCTCCCCCGCTATGTAGTAGCCCTATTGTAAAATACCATTTTATCAACAAGATTGCACATTCAGGATATTCTTCAGTGTCACCTGTAAAAAAATTAGAAAAGAGTAAACCTCATTTACAATTATCCTCTGCAGTCTGTTGTCCAGCCAGGCTTTCAACAATACATCATATGAACCTATGAACTTACTACTATGCATCAGATAGTGCCAGCAGATACAACACAACATTTTCTTAATTCATTGGTAAACCACATATATGGCTGACATTTCAACTACATATGAAATAAGTTACTTATTGTAAAGACGAAACGGCTTTAGAATTTTATGTACAGGAAAATGTTAGGATTTACCTTAATCCTTAATCTGTTACATTGTTCATTCACATTTAAGCTGAGATTCATGTGGGATTCATATATTTATTAGACTTTTTCTTCATTTCGGGATACCCAGTAATCCACAAGTAGTGTTCTGAGGGAAATAAAGAGAATAGAAGAGAAGGCTAGGCTTGTAAGGGTCTCAGAGCCAATAGCTTTGTAAGGGCCAATACCTTGCAAGGGCCTCAGGGCCAACAGCCTAGTAACTTCCTATGATCCTATGATCCTATATAGGTTTGACCAGTAGTAGCAACATTTAATTCTCTAAAGCTAACTAGAACTACTAAATTAACCCTATTTTATAGTAAATGAAAACTGCTTTTATGGTCCACAAGGTCATGTATTGGCAGTATATGATGACTGGTGATGTGAATTAGTAAGAAACTGGCCCAGAGGGATGGCAGGCATCAACAATATTGACAACCTTATTTGGAAATTGATGGGTTCATGTATTCACAGGATCTTACAAAGCGTATGGTCAAGGAAACCATTGAGAAGCTCATTCAATATAGGTGGGAGATTACCACTGATCCCCATTAAGCAGGTTTTCCCCACTTAATCAAGGTGAAAATTTGCAACCACCCATCCAGACTGGTTTTAAAGGCTATCAGGAAAGTACTCTGCTTGATATGCAAGGGCAGTGTATTCCATAAACAGGGGATACATTAAATTAGGCACTGGTTGTGCCATCTGGTATTATTGAAGTGGCAGCAAACACAAAGAAAAATGGTCAAGTTACGTCCAAAAGTTTAATAAAATGCCAATAAAACGTAGTTGAAACACAGTAGCTGAAATACAAAGCTTTCAGATGACTCCTTCTTCAGTGTGATACAACCATAGTAAAACACAGTACTATTTAAATAAAATCACATGATGATAACAGCCAACCAACATCACTATCTAATTAATTATATCATCAGTTAATTATATATGCATATTTAAAGAGACATTTATAAAATGTCTATATGATATATAGCATTATATTCAAATATAATTTATTAAAACATGTCTGCATTTTTTTCAGAATTGGTTTAATAGAAACAGTAGAATTAATACCTGGACTATTGTCTGCTTCCAATTCTGAAAAAAATGCAGACATATTTTAATAAATGATATTTGAATATAATGCTATATATCATATAGCCATTTTATAAATGTTTCTTTAAATATGCATATATAATTAACTGATGATATAATTAATTAGATAGTGATGTTGGTTGGCTGTTATCATCATGTGATTGTATTTAAATAGTACTGTGTTTTACTATGGTTGTATCACACCGAAGAAGGAGTCATCCAAAAGCTTTGTGTTTCAACTACTGTGTTTCAACTATGTTTTATTGGCATTTTATTAAACTTCTGGATGTAAATTAACAGTTTTTATTTGTGTTTGCTGTGGACTTTTGCTTAAACGGCAAGTATATTGCAGGTTTCTGGTTCTTTTTGGATTGTTGAAGTGATAGCATAGGTATAAGTCTCTAGAGCATATGTTTGATTTACCACTGATTTGATTTAGTTGAAGGAATTCAAAGAGTGCTCACTTGTTCATAGCGTGGAAATTAAAACAGATAGCATTACTCAGGAATCTGTATAACACCGAATACAGAAATAAGGGTTTTACTTCATCACAATAGCTAAGGATACTGAAGTTTGAAATCTATCTGGAGAGGAAATTTTGAGATCTCTTGAATTGGTCTGGATATCTAGCAAGCCTAATAATGGAGGAATAATGTAGAACTATAATTCTCTGGGCTTTGAGTCAATACCATGAAGGTTAAACTGTACAAGGTAGAAGACTTTTCTAAACATGACAGAGACATGGTGGTCAAAGGAGAGTTTGTTATCAACACAGATGTCCAAGCATCTGATAACAACATCAGATTTAAGTGGAATGTTGCCTGTGGGTCTATATCACTTTTCGAATCACTATTTAGCAAACACCTCTTCGTCAAATAACTATTCAGTGAACAAACTAATCGTTGCACTAACTTTCCAGCAAAAACGTTTCTAGGGAAAACTGATGGTAGTCTGCCCTAATGACTGCAAAAATAAAAACTTAACACCTACACAGGTGGGGGAATACATCCCTTACACACCCCCAACTAAATATACCAACTGCAAGATCGCACTACAGTGAGGAAAAGGGCAAATTCCAGATGGTGGCCAATCATCATTTTGCTCTAGGAAAGTTTTCACTGAAATCTTAGTTTGATGATTAGTTTGATCACTGAATAGTTGTTCGACGAAGAGGCGTTCGCTAAATAGTGATTCAACAAAGTGATATAGACCTGTTGCCTGTATGGTATGTGATATCAGATTTACAAAAGGAAACAATGTTATATTTCTTGGCATTGAGGCTAAATCTATGATTACCATAGCAGTAATCTGTTTGTCCAGCACTAGATGGAAAATTTTATATCAGAATGAAATTTGATAACAGCCACCAGTCTACACTCATTAGCAAGCTTGGGAACCCATAGTCAATAGATATCAGCTTTCCTGTCAGTATAAACAAAAGAGGAGGGGACCCAAAACACAGCCTTGTGTGATACCACTGATGACATTCTTTTTTCTGTCTAAAACAAATATCCCCAACCTTAGTGGTATGGGTTCTCTCATATAGCCAATTACTTATCCAGTGAACAGTGTATTGGTTAATGCTGAGTTAGAGAGTTTGCCAGTAATCCCAGCATGTGGAATAGACTGGGAATCCTTGACAAAGTCCAGGTAAGAAGCATGGATTGCATGCACCTTGATCATTACTTCAATAACTCTTGAAGAATGCAACCAGGTTGCATGGGCATAATCTGCCTTTAGTGAAGCCAAACTGGTGTATGTATCTTAGGATATAAGGATACCTATATTGTTGTTTAACAGTTCAGTTATAAAGCAGTCCAAATAAGGCTAGTGAAACTAACAGGCCTATAATTCTCAAGGTCAATAGAAGGACCATTTTATGCAAGCTGTTCTCAACCTCTCAGGGAGGTAACCAGTGGATGGACTCAGGCTGAAGATTTGATATAGTTGTTTTCTTAGGTGGGACAGACATCCATGGATATTGCCAATGAACTGTGGTACATTTAGTCTTGGAAATTGCTGAAAGGACTTGGTCTGGAGAACTTTTGAGAAGGGTGGTGTGGGGGAGGGGAATAGGGAGCAGAAGGGAGGGTGAATGGGGTGAAGTTGAAAGAGAATTTGCCTGCAAGAATATTAGCAATGCCTCTGAGATCAGAGAAGATGACATTAAAAAAATGTTCAGCAAGCATTATTGGTTTCTTGTAAGCTTCCTAATATACCTGAAGAAGGCCATATGGTTGTCTTTTGAATTAGTTGCAACCCTAAGATCATACTCTGCCTTGCATTTCATAAAGGTAAGTTTTAGGGGCATACCAGTTTTAAACCCCTTTATAATGATGAAGTGTCCATCTTCTGTAGGTGCCCAATAGCTTTTTCATTTTTTTTCTAATATAGTTTGTTGATGTGGGAGTTTCACCCTATGGATTTAGTTTTAAACTTGTCATAATGCATGTATCAGAAGGGTACAGATGTCTCACTATTCTTTTCAAAAGAGAACAAAATTCAGAGCAGTACACAGCAACTTCAGGTTCCGAGGTGTGCTAGTGAGCAATGCCATTTGTCATTTTCATGAAAACTGGTAAACAGGAAGTAATTGTTTTTGGAGTAATCCTTAAATGTAGAGGAGTTATTAGGAGCCATGAAGTAGGCTTTCAGAGTGAAAGTCAGAGCAAGATGGTCAGATTTGATATGGGAGGGGATTGATAGGTCAGGTAATACAACTGGGGAAGATATTTGTGAAGGAATGATCTAGAAGATTAACAGCCTTGGTGGGCAGGGGCACTAACTGGTCATGCATATTAGCACTTACAAAGGCATGAAATCGAATATCTGTTGCTAGTACTATACATTTGCCAGTTTATCTGTGGATAGTTGAAGTCAAGCACAGGAACAGTAATTAGTTTGATGAATAACTTTTCTAACTGGATAAGGTATTCTGCATTAAATGTGTGACAGATGTGGTTCTATAATTGGCTATAATATGATAATTACTTTTATTGGCTGCAACTAGGATTTTGATCAGTTCCAGATTTCATTATGCAGATTATGGTAAGACACAGTGGGGTTGTAAATAAATACATATACTCACATGCAGTTGCTGTTAGACCTGAATGTATGATGGGCATTATAACCTGGAAAAGAGGAATTGCTTCCACCCTACTAGAGCCAGATTTCTGTAATTACACAAGTGCTGACATTGTCAATGTTAAGGAAGCCCTCAAGTCAAAAAATGTTGTTGTTAGGTTTCTATCTGCCTTGATATTATCTAGACTGGAATTTGCTATGAAGAAATATCTATTAAGTAAATTCTGCTTGAAAGCAGGCATCATGGGGGTAGGAAGAGTTTTAGCCATTATCTGAAAACCAAGGAATTAAAGATAAAGACCATCCCTGAGAAAGTAATGTGATTTTCTGATGACTTCATGCATAGAGACAATCATTGCATAGCCTAGAATAATTTATAAGACAATTATTTTAGCCAATTAGCTTATTCTTGAAAGCAGGCATCATTCTTGGTGATGGTACATTGATGCTCAATACCAGGACCTTGCCTTCCTCAAAGACATGAGCGTTCAACAATGCTACTGTGAATCTCTTTCAGGGTGGAATGCCTAAGACTGTTCACTTCACGTAGGTTCATAGGTTCATAGGTAAGTACTAGGCTAGCAACACTTGCAGGTCATTATAAGCCTATCCAAGTTCCCCTTTTGTACTCAAAATAACCTGTCCCATTTGGTTATAGATTGACCTTAGCCATCCTATGTTTGTTAATTATATATTACCCCTAAGGAGAATAACTGGGATCATACATTAGATAATTTGAGGGGACCCATTTATGGTGTAAAGCTTTTAGGAGATGCCTCTGTCCATTAATAGTACAGGGGGCAGTTCTTGGGTAAATTTTCATTTCCCATCCACAGATCTAAGTTGCACTTGAACACAGACAAAGATGAGCTTTGTTTTATGTGGATGGCAGTATCCTCTGTGAGATATACCTCTCCCTCCAAACTATTCTGCTGATGTTGCAGAATAGGTTTATATCCCTAGACTGAGTGCTTCTGATGCCATTTGAATTGTGATGTGCAGTAACTCCACCAGTAATGGGTCAGAGTATGTCAGACACAGATCACCTGCTAGCAGTCTGTAGGATACCGAGTATAGTGACAGGGCTTTGTGTCGGCCCATGTAGGACATGTTGTTTAGGTCTTGTATCCTTTTAGTAAGATGTCTCTGTGGGCTTTTCAGTTTTTGAATGGGTCTGGACAGATACATGCCAATGGGGGGGGCAGTATATTCAATGACTGGCCTAATGAGGGGTGAATAAAGGGTGACAATGACATCCCCTAGATCTAGACACAATCCCTTTGTTTATAAGCTGTGCAATATATATGGACTTTCTTACAACAGTAGATGCATGGTCAAAAGTTAGATCACTGTCCATGTATGATTATATGTCCCAAACAACTGGGTAAACTCTTAGGGGATTATTGTCAATGTGGCAGTTCCCGGAAGTAGATAACTTCCCAGAAGATACAATAATGCAGTATGTAGCATTTAGCTTTAGTCCATGATTTCAGCACCAGTCATTTATTTGTGACAAACCTTCCTGCATGACAGTTAAGTCATTTGGGGATTCAATGACTGCTCCTAGCTTGCAGCTATCTGCAAACTTAATCAACCAGAGCCCTTTGGTATTGGCTTTGACTTCAGAAAAGTTAATGACAAACAGGAGAGGTCTCAGCCCAGAGCCATGGGGGACTCCACTGATGATTGGACTCTTTGTGGAGGTATTGATTATTTATGTCCTACTTGTATATTCCCAATTTATTTAGCTTTTCTACTATGTTCAGTGGGGCATTGTGTCAAAATCGTTGGCCAGGTTGAGGTATGAGGTGTGTACCATTTGGGCAACTCAAAGTTCATAGTCATATCTAGAGTGGTGCTGGGACCTAAGGGTCCTAGTGACACCCATAATCCTCACTCTAGGGAGGTAGCTGTCACCCTATACTTTGCCAACCTGATGAGTACTGCATCTGTGTGTATTACAATGCTGTCAACAATGATTAAGATATTTCTGGGATGTGCTTTAGTCCTATGGGGACTTTGGGGGCTTACGGGTATATAGTTGCAGCTTAGGTGACTCCCAGAAGAACTAGATGCGGATGTAGGTATGGGTGTGGTCTTAGTATTCTGGTACCAGAGGGATGGTAAGAGTGACAAAGCAGCTTGTGGTCATCACTCCTCTAGGGTATGAAGCTAGTAAGGAATTCTCTATAGTGTGGATACCCCAAGGTAGTGGGCAGTGGCAACTGCAGCAGTGGAACCATCAAGTGTTTAGTGGCTGTGGCTGCCAATAATTTGTGTGCTATGAGTGCATGCTATGAAAAATAATGAAGATAAGAGCCAAGTGTCCTTGATACACATCCCTCTCCAGAAAATCCTCAAAAAACGATGCTATGAATTTCACAGCTTAGTGTTAAGGCCATTCGAACCTGTAGGGATGGGATGCAGTGTGTGATTTCCTTTTGCATTAGCTGTAAATAAGTCACTTCTTAATGTATGCCTACCATCTTTTTAACTAAATAATTACAAAATATCATATTATCCATGATAGTGAACTAAAGTAATGTGAAAATCTATCTGCAATTCTGCCTGTGTGCGTCATTATCCAGATGATCAAAATAATATTGGAGACTGTGACCTGCATTTGCAGACAACATTATTTGTTAGGTGGTCTAATTTATCCCTGTGCATGTGCTAACATTCTACAATTTGTTTTTAAATGATTTCCAGGTCTGTAAAGTACGGTGATGCTGATTATAGTAGAGTAAGCCTTAGAGAGAGATTAATGAGCATAAATAACATACAAGAAAAATAACACAGACTTGGTTCATCATTCCAAGTTTACTTTATCATCTTTTTTAGTAAAATTGTTTACTTTTAACAAGATTCAGTCACCATATGAGCTGAAGAAAAATCACATTTTGAGTTTTTCTTCTAGATTTTATGAAAGATGGAAAAGAGCACAAAATGAGTTAAAGATGAAATGCGCTATTTCACAGTTACAGTTATAATACTGCCATGTTTATATTATTTCCAAATATATTTTGTTCTTAGCAATTTTGTTATTGTAGTTATGTTTTTGAAGTTTCCACTATGATAGCTTACTGCAAAACATAACTGAATTTTTCAGATAGTCTGCTGCAAAAAGGCAGCATCACACCTTATTACATATTATTGTAGTCTAAATAAGAATGTCATATATGAATGGATATTAGTGATAAGACAGAGAACTGATATGACCTGATCTGTCAAGGTTTTGTAGTGCTAACATTCACCTCTGCTTTAATTTGGATTGTCTGCCTGTGTACACCATTATATAGATGATTCAAACAATCCTGAAATCTGTGATTTTCTGTACTGATGCTGCATGCTGTGTGACAATAATTAAATTATCCATATGGACCATTGTTTCAGTAAATGAAATGTGGGACTGATTAGATTGGAATAGAAATTACATTTTCCATTATACCTTGTATTGTTTGAGTCAAGCAACAGATGTACAGCCAAGAACTTATTATTCATGCTTAATTAAATCCTTTGTTTTAAACAGACAGTTTACCACTGGGAGCATAACAACTGGAATAATTGTGGTTATTACATATACTGTTTTTGATGCCATTAAACATGGCACCTACTGTGAAGTATTTCAGTAACTGAAGGAATGAAGTGATGTTGTTCTTTGTTGAATACCTCCAGTTTATCTACTGCTGTCATCTAACTCACTACATTTGTGTATTAATTAGTGTGTTGTACAGATATCACTAAGCAGGAGTCAGATACCTTGAGCAGACCTCCCACGTGCTACAGATGTTTGCAGAGAATGCATGTGGTGTTACATCTTTCCATAGATTCAAGTATTATTTCTGCAAATGTTACAGCAGGTACTTAATAGACTGAGTGGCTGCCAATTCTTTATATAGTATTGCATCTATCTTACACATTTAAATATAACACATGAATCATCCACACTAGTAAGACAATTCCAGAAGATAATATAAAGTTGAACAACTAATTTGTATGATTATCATCTTTAGTATCATTATCATCCTTATTATTTTGTGGCTAAGGTAACAAATATTTCAGTACTCAGACCATCTTGACATGGTACTTTCCATTTGTCAAGCTGACTGTGCATTTCTTGCCCACTTTTAGCATATGTAAAGATGTTAGTCATTAGTGCCTCTATGGCTGGTATGTCTAAAAGCGGGTATGTACCTGTGGTGTCCTTAGATGTTACTGCCATGGGTATAACATTTATTGCCTCTTCTACAGTGTGGTGAATAGCATCATTGTCAATGTGTACTTTACTTACTTATTGTAATGTGATCAGGGACTGAGTGATGCATGATAAATATGAATCAATTATGTCAGCAGATGGAACTCAATAACTACAACAGCATGCTTTATCTGTTACAATTGCCTTACTGTATAAATGTTATTTCCTAGTTAACATGATGACTTCTTAACTGTGATTTAGTGATGGTAAATACAAATCTCTTACCATCAATGGATAGGTTGTAACATACACTGAAGTGTACTCTAGTCTGGAGGTAAAAAACAACATATCCCTCTGAGTTTGGTAACACAACAAAAGACAGAATGGTGAAGCTACTGAATACTTTTAATATTGGGCATCAAAAAATTCCAGAAAATAATATAAACTCAGCACTGAGTGGCATAACACATATAAATAATTATTTTATTTTTATATTGATAAATATTCCAAGCTGACTGAGTCTAATGACCATTTACACCATGACAGTACCTAACTTCAGGCCTCACCTCCTTTCTCCTGGTGGGATGTTCTACTCAATTCTGGGGTAAATTTGTTGATACCCATCTAGTCATCTAGGTTATGTTTAAAAGAAGATACTGAGTTGTACTGTTTATCATGTGGAGTACATTTATTGCAGAGTTTTGAGAGGATCTAGGTGACATACCTGTCACTCCATTATGTTTCATCTTTTGGCAAAGATTTAGGTCCCTCGCTATAATGTTGTTAGAGCAATTCGACTTGTACAGATACAAGTGGTCCGGGACAACTATGTCTCTACTGGTGTGAATGGCAAAGCAGAGATCTCATGTCAAAAGAGATGAAGCTTCTAACCTCTCTTGATAACTCAGGGACTTTAGGCCTGTGATCATGTTATGTTTTGGTTAGGAACTTGCAAACAGCTGTGCTAAACAACATGACCAAATCCCCTAAAGACAATTTTTACACCATTGAGAGGCTAGCCCTGACATGCTCAAGATGTTGGGTGAGATGGGGAGAAATAGTTCCTGATGGTGCTTATAGCAATATGGAGATAAAGGTATATCCCAGATGACTGGAGTAAATGCATACTAGTGCCAGTGTACAAACACAAAGGGGACATTCACAACAGTAGGCAGTACAGAGTTATCAAACTCTTGTCACACTAAATGAAAGTTCTGGAGAGAGTGATTGATAAAAGAATCACAAGTAGAAAGTAATATGAGAGATGACAGTTTGGATTCAGAACAGGATGCAGCACAACTGCTTCAATATTTGCAGTGAAACACATAGTTGAAAAGAAGCTAAAAATGAGGAAAGATCAAAATCATCCAAATCATTTTATGCTCAACTCCTGAGAGACTTGCTTGGCTACAAACATGTGCACTAGGAGCTGAAGCTAAGTGAAACTTGCAGTCGTGTATTTTAGTATTCTATTAGGTACAAACTTGCAGTTTTAAAAGTACTGTATTTTCATTTTTTCTGTTTCCTAATTGTGTGTTTCTGAACAGTGTGCAGTGTGTCTGTTTGCTATACAAGGGAGTGGTGTTATCACTTCTTTGTTATCTGATATTTAATAGCCTAGAGGGATTCCTCTGTACTTTAAGTGCTAGCCACAATGTTTGAGAAATCATTTTATGCTCAACTACTGAGAGACCTGCTTGGCTACAAAAATCTGCATTAGAAGCTGAAGCTAATTGAAACTTGTAGTAGTGTATTTTACTATAGTGTTAAGTGCAAACTTGCAGTTTTAAAAGTACTGTATTTTCATTTTTTCTGTTTCCTAATTGTGTGTTTCTGAACAGTGTGATGTGTGTCTGTTTGCTATAAGAGGGGGTGGTGTTATCACTTCTTTGTTATCAAACATTTAATAGCCTAGAGAGATTCCTCTGTACTTTAAGTGCTAGCCACAACATTTGAGAAATCATTTTATGCTCACCTCCTGAGAGACTTGCTTGACTACAAACATCTGAATTAGAAGCTGAAGCTAAGTGAAACTTGCAGTAGTGTATTTTAGTATTCTGTTAAGTACAAACTTGCAGTTTTAAAAGTACTGTGTTTTCATTTTTTCTGTTTCCTAATTGTGTGTTTCTGAACAGTGTGCTGTGTGTCTGTTTGCTATAAGAGGGGGTGGTGTTATCACTTCTATGTTATCTGATATTTATAAGCCTAGAGGGATTCATCTGTACATTAAGTGCTAGCCACAAAGTTTGAGAAATCATTTTATGCTCAACTCCTGAGAGGCTTGATTGTCTACAAACATCTGCATTAGAAGCTGAAGCTAAGTGAAACTTGCAGTAGTGTATTTTAGTATTCTGTTAAGTACAACCTTGCAGTTTTAAAATTACTGTATTTTCATTTTTTTCTGTTTCCTAATTGTGTGCTTCTGAACAATGTGCTGTGTGTCTGTTTACTATAAGTAGGGTGGTGTTATCACTGCTTAGTTATCTGATATTTAATAGCGTAGAGGGATTCCTAAGTGTTAGCCATAAAGTTTGAGAAATCATTTTATGCTCAACTCCTGAGATACTTGCTTGGCTACAAACATGTGCATTAGAAGCTGAAGCTAGGTGAAACTTGCAGTAGTGTATTTTAGTATTCTGTTAAGTACAAACTTGCAGTTTTCAAAGTACTGTATTTTCATTTTTTTCTGTTTCCTTATTGTGTGTTTCTGTGTCTGTTTGCTATAAGAAGGGGTGGTGTTATCACGTCTTTGTTATCTGATATTTAATAGCCTAGCGGGATTTCTCTGCACTTTAAGTGCTAGCCACAAAGTTTGAGAAATCATTTTATGCACAACTCCTGAGAGACTTGCTTAGGTCAAACATCCGCATTAGAAACTGAAGCTAAGTGAAACTTACAATTGGGTATTTTAGTATTCTGTTAAGTACAAATTTCCAGTTTTAAAAGTTCTGTGTTTTCATTTTTTCTGTTTCCTAATTGTGCGTTTCTGAACAGTGTGCTGTGTGTCTGTTTGCTATAAGAGGGGGTGGTGTTATCACTTCTATGTTATCTGATATTTAATAGCCTAAAGGGATTCATCTGTACATTAAGTGCTAACCACAAAGTTTGAGAAAACATTTTATGCTCAACTCCTGAAAGACTTGCTTGGTTACAAACATCTGCATTAGAAGCTGAAGCTAAGTGAAACTTGCAGTACTGTATTTTAGTATTTTGTTAAGTACAAACTTGCAGTTTTAAAAGTACTGTGTTTTCATTTTTTCTGTTTCCTAATTGTGTGTTTCTGAACAGTGTGCTGTGTGTCTGTTTCCTATAAGAGGGGGTGCTGTTATCACTTCATTGTTATCTGATATTAAATAGCTGAGAGGGATTCCTCTGTACTTTAAGTGCTAGCCACAAAGTTTGATAAATCATTTTATGCTCAACTCCTGAGAGGCTTGATTGGCTACAAACATCTGCATTAAAAGCTGAAGCTAAGTGAAACTTGCAGTAGTGTATTTTAGTATTCTGTTAAGTACAACGTTGCAGTTTTAAAATTACTGTATTTTCATTTTTTCTGTTTCCTAATTGTGTGTTTCTGAACAGTGTGCTGTGTGTCTGTTTACTATAAGTGGGGTGGTGTTATCATTTCTTAGTTATCTGACATTTAATAGCGTAGAGGGATTCCTCTGTACTTTAAGTGCTAGCCATAAAGTTTGAGAAATCAGTTTATGCTCAACACCTGAGATACTTGCTTGGCTACAAACATGTGCATTAGAAGCTGAAGCTAGGTGAAACTTGCAGTAGTGTATTTTAGTATTCTGTTAAGTACAAACTTGCAGTTTTAAAAGTACTGTATTTTCATTTTTTCTGTTTCCTTATTGTGTGTTTCTGTGTCTGTTTGCTATAAAAGAGAGTGGAGTTATCACTTCTTTGCTATCTGATATTTAATAGCCTAGAGGAATTCATCTGTTCTTTAAGTGCTGGCCATAAAGTTTAAGAAATCATTTTATACTCAACTCCTGAGATACTTGCTTGGCTACAAACATCTGCATTAGAAGCTGAAGCTAAGTGAAACTTGCAGTAGTGTATTTTAATATTCTGTTAAGTACAAACTTGCAGTTTTAAAAGTACTGTAGTTTCATTTTTTTTCTGTTTCCTAATTGTGTGTTTCTGAACAGTGTGCTGTGTGTCTGTTTGTTATAAGAGGGGGTGGTGCTATCATTTCTTTGTTATCTATTATTTAATAGTCTAGAGGGATTCCACTGTAATTTAAGTGCTAGCCACAAAGTTTGAGAAATCATTTTATGCTCAACTCCTGAGAGGCTTGCTTAGGTCAAACATCCGCATTAGAAGCTGAAGCTAAGTGAAACTTGCAGTAGGGTATTTTAGCATTCTGTTAAGTACAAACTTGCAGTTTTAAAAGTACTGTATTTTCATTTTTTCTGTTTTCTAATTGTGTGTTTCTGAACAGTGTGCTGTGGTCTGTTTGCTATAAGAGGGGGTGGTGTTATCACTTCTTAGTTATCTGATATTTAATAGCCTAGAGGGATTCCTCTGTACTTTAAGTGCTAGCCACAAAGTTTGAGAAATCATTTTATGCTCAACTCCTGAGAGACTTGCTTGGCTACAAGCATCTGCATTAGAAGCTGAAGCTAAGTGAAACTTGCAGTAATGTAGTTTAGTATTCTGTTAAGTACAAACTTGCAGTTTTAAAAGTACTATATTTTCATTTTTTTCTGTTTCCTAATTGTGTGTTTCTGAACAGTGTGCTGTGTGTCTTTTTGCTATAAGTGAGAGTGGAGTTATCACTTCTTTGTTATCTGATATTTAATAGCCTAGAGAAATTCCTCTGTTCTTTAAGTGCTAGCCATAAAGTTTAAGAAATCATTTTATGCTCAGCACCTGAGAGACTTGCTTGGCTACAAACATCTGCATTAGAAGCTGAAGCTAAGTGAAACTTGCAGTAGTGTATTTTAGTATTCTGTTAAGTACAAACTTGCAGTTTTAAAAGTACTGTATTTTTATTTTTTTCTGTTTCCTAATTGTGTGTTTCTGAACAGTGTGATGTGTGTCTGTTTGCTATAAGAGGTGGTGCTGTTATCACTTCTTTGTTATCTGATATTTAATAGCCTAGAGGGAGTCCTCTGTACTTTAAGTGCTAGCCACAAAGTTTAAGAAATCATTTGATGTTCAGCTCCTGAGAGACTTGCTTGGATAAAAATATCTGCATTAGAAGCTGAAGCTGAATGAAACTTGCAGTACTGTATTTTAGTATTCTGTAAAGTACAAACTTGCAGTTTTAAAAGTAATGTAATTTCATTTTTTTCTGTTTCCTGATTGTGTGTTTCTGAACAGTGTGCTGTGTGCCTGCTTGCTATAAGAGGGGATGGTGTTTTTACTTCTTTGTTATCTGATATTTAATAGCTTAGAGGGATTTTTCTGTACTTTAAGTGCTATCCACAAAGTTTGAGAAATCATTTTATGCTCATCTCCTGAGAGACTTGTTTGGCTACAAACATCTGCATTAGAAGCTGAAGCTAAATGAAACTTGCAGTAGTGTATTTTAGTATTCCGTTAAGTACAAACTTGCAATTTTAAAGGTAATGTATTTTCATTTTTTCTGTTTCCTAATTGTGTGTTTCCGAACAGTGTGCTATGTGCCTGCTTGCTATAAGAGGGGATGGTGTTTTTACTTCTTTGTTATGTGATATTTAATAGCCTAGAGGGGTTCCTCTGTACTTTAAGTGCTAGCCACAAAGTTTGAGAAATCATTTTATGCTCAACTCCTGAGAGACTTGCTTAGGTCAAACATCTGCATTAGAAACTGAAGCTAAATGAAACTTGCAGTAGTGTATTTTAGTATCCTGTTAAGTGCAAACTTGCAGTTTTAAAAGTACTGTATTTTCATTTTTCTGTTTCCTAACTGTGTGTTTCTGAACAGTGTGCTGTGTGTCTGTTTGCTATAAGAGGGAGTGATGTTATTATTTCTTTATCTGATATGTAATAGCCTAGAGGCATTTCTCTGTACTTTAAGTGCTAGCCACAAAGTTTGAGAAATCATTTTATGCTCAACGCCTGAGAGACTTGCTTGGCTATAAACATTTGCATTAGAAGCTGAAGCTAAGTGAAACTTGCAGTACTCTATTTTAGTATTCTGTTAAGTACAAACTTGCAGTTTAAAAGTACTGTATTTTCATTTTTTCTGTTTCCTAATTGTGTGTTTCTGAGCCGTGTGCTGTGAGTCTGTTTGCTATAAGAGGGGTGGTGTTTTCACTTCTTAGTTATCTGATATTTAATAGCCTAGAGGGATTCCTCTGTACATTAAGTGCTAGCCACAAAGTTTGAGAAATCATTTTATGCTCAACTCCTGAGATACTTGCTTGGTTACAAACATTTGCATTAGAAGCTGAAGCTAAGTGAAACTTGCAGTAGTGTATTTTAGTATTCTGTTAAGTACAACCTTGCAGTTTTAAAAGCACTGTATTTTCATTTTTTCTGTTTCCTGATTGTGTGTTTCTGAACAGTGTGCTGTGTGCCTGTTTGCTGTAAGAGGGGATGGTGTTTTTACTTCTTTGTTATCTGATATTTATTATCACAAAGGGATTCCTCTGTGCATTAAGTGCTAGCCACAAAGTTTGAGAAATCATTTTATGCTCAACTCCTAAGATACTTGCTTGGCTACAAACATTTACATTAGAAGCTGAAGCTAAGTGAAACTTGCAGTAGTGTATTTTAGTATTCCGTTAAGTACAAACTTGCAATTTTAAAGGTACTGTATTTTCATTTTTTCTGTTTCCTAATTGTGTGTTTCCGAACATTGTGCTGTGTGTCTGTTTGCTATAAGAAGGGGTGGTGTTATCACGTCTTTGTTATGTGATATATAATAGCCTAGAGGGGTTCCTCTGTACTTTAAGTGCTAGCCACAAAGTTTGAGAAATCATTTTATGCTCAACTCCTGAGAGACTTGCTTAGGTCAAACATCTGCATTAGAAACTGAAGCTAAGTGAAACTTGCAGTAGTGTATTTTAGTATTCTGTTAAGTGCAAACTTGCAGTTTTAAAAGTACTGTATTTTCATTTTTCTGTTTCCTAACTGTGTGTTTCTGAACAGTGTGCTGTGTGTCTGTTTGCTATAAGAGGGGGTGATGTTATTATTTTTTTATCTGATATGTAATAGCCTAGAGGCATTTCTCTGTACTTTAAGTGCTAGCCACAAAGTTTGAGAAATCATTTTATGCTCAATGCCTGAGAGACTTGCTTGGCTATAAACATTTGCATTAGAAGCTGAAGCTAAGTGAAACTTGCAGTACTCTATTTTAGTATTCTGTTTAGTACAAACTTGCAGTTTAAAAGTACTGTATTTTCGTTTTTTCTGTTTCCTAATTGTGTGTTTCTGGGCAGTGTGCTGTGAGTCTGTTTGCTATAAGAGGGGTGGTGTTTTCACTTCTTTGTTATCTGATATTTAATAGCCTAGAGGGATTCCTTTGTTCTTTAAGTGCTAGCCACAAAGTTTGAGAAATTAATTTACGCTCAACTCCTGTAAGACTTCCTTGGCTACAAACATCTGCATTAGAAGCTGAAGCTAAGTGAAACTTGCAGTAGTGTATTTTAGTATTCTGTTAAGTACACACTTGCAGTTTTAAAAGTACTGTATTTTAATTTTTTTCTGTTTTCTAATTGTATGTTTCTGAACAGTGTGCTGCATGTCTCTCTGCAGTTAGTTCCGTTGGTGGCTCTGGAATTGCCCGCCCCTCCTGTAAGTCTGTATTAGACCACTCCTCCTGAGTCCATCTCATTTGCTCAGTTAACCGAGTACAGTGAGATCATATTCTGAGTCTAGTGTTCACTCTACTTAATACAGAGAGAAGATTTGAGCTGGCCAGACCACTTAGGTTCTTCCTTCCTTTCTCCTTGCACTTAAAAAAAATTTGCACTTTATTCATATGCTTTTACTGTATTTGTCTTTCCTCCTTCTTTATTTTGCTTTTCGTAAAAGTACTCAATTTTATGTATTCTGCTGCATTTATTACTGCTTGGTAGTAGCCTGATTAAATTGTAACTGTTATTCTAAGTCTTTTGGTTTAAGCACTTGGGCTTCATACAGGCTGTTTTACATTAAGAAGTTTGTGGTCTGCACTGTTGTGGCAAGACAGGTAGCTTACATCCTTCTAAGCTGGGAATTGCTGATTGAAGGCCCAGTGTCTGCTATTCTAAAAGTGCATTAGTTCTGGCTTAAGCGCTTGGGCTTCAGGTCAGTTATTCTACAATAAGAAGGTTTGTGGTCTGCACTCTTATGGGAGGAGAGGCTGGATTCTGCCCTTCTGAGCTGGGAATTTCTGGTTACAGGCCTATTGTGCATGCTTATTTGAACTGTTTCTTTCTGAAATTGATGAGGCTTGTTGCTGTAGCATAGACCAGATTCAGGCCTGCTGAATCTAGTTTTGTCTGTATAACTTGAGCACTAATCCAGGCCATCTGTTTTGGAGAAGGTTCCCCTCCACCCTAGTAAGCAGGGGTGTGCAGTTAGAACTTGTCTGATTGAAGACTGCTGGAACAGGGCTCAGTTTTGAGCTTTTTTTCTGGTTAATTGGGTAACTTGTTTAAATCAATTTGTTCATTTTCTATTGTTTTACATATATATATATATATATATATATATATATATATATATATATATATATATATATATATATATAAATTTCACTTTATTCATCTGCTTTTACTGTATTTGTGTTTCTTCCTCTTTTATTACTAGGGGCATTGACTACAACTCTGATCTGTGATATATAACAATAAGTATCCTTTTCTGTGCATTTAAAGTGGTTTTTGAGTGTATCTGCTTTATTTTCTAATATATATATATATATATATATATATATATATATATATATATATATTTGTTTCCCGCCTTTCTAAGCTAGTATAGTCCAGTTTTTAGGTTAGTGCTGAATTCAGGGCTGTGTTACAAATCTCTGTGTTTGCCCATACCTTACTTGGATAGAAGGAACTTCTCTGTTCACCTGTGAGAGAAGGGAGCTTTGAGCACCTATCTTTCCCTGGAGGAGTGGTTTCAGCTGAGAAATTAGTAGTTTATTGGCCATTTTGGGCTGATTTCTATCTCTTTAATTTCCCTCCTATAAATACCATATTTGCCCGGTTTTGCGTGACGGGCGTTGCCGGTTAGCTAGGGTAAAACTATTCCCAGCTCCACAAAATCTCCTCTTCAATTTTTCCCTTTGAACTAGACAAACTTTCAACTTACGCACTCAAGCCATTCATGTCTCAGCCTGGCACTTGATCAAAACTTATAGCAAGCACTTATAAACCCTAGCACTAGACCCTCCTGTACTGTACAGAAGGACAAGGCTCTCTATTCAACCTTACCAGACATCCAGTAAAACAGTTCACTGTACCTGTCCAGGCATGTCCAAAGGGCAGATTCAGGTGTACTCTCCTGTCCAACTTGTGAATCTGGGCATTTTGTGGCAATGTTACAACTGCCTCATGTACACAGACAACCCCCTCCTCCTACCACCAAACACTAATACATGTGTGAGATGCAATTATACAGCCAAACTGGAGGCTAAGCTCTCTCAACCCAACACTGGATCAGACAGTCAAGAGGAGAAGGGAAATACTTGCATCACACCACCAGTCTCACATAGACCCATTAAAGCTGCACTGGCAAAAAGCACACATAAATACATGAAAACATACTCGGAGGCTCTAAATAAAAATCTGCAAAACCAACAGAGACCTCTAAAGCAAACATCCAAGCAACCTCCACCCCCCAACACAAACCATGAAACATACAAACTGAGAAAACGAAAAAACTGCTGCACAACGCTGCAAGAAGTGAACAGGGCAGACTCCAAAACAATGAAATTCAAAGCCATGAAGTTGATGAAATTGAGCCAAAGTTTATTGAACCACAAACGATGGAAAGCCAATAAGCACTTTCGTCCTATCAAAGAACTTCCTCAGACAATCCAATTATTCAAACATCTACATTTTATATCCTGTCATGCACATAGTCATCAAACATTAGTCACACCCCCTTAAAGTAAAAACAGACAAATACATATATAAAATATGAATAAATATTACTAAAATGAATACTAGAAAATACTATATGTATATAAATAGTAATATAAATATATATAAAAGTTTTTTTTTTTTTTTTTAAAAAAATATATATATATATATCATCTTTTAAGAGCTCTTAATTTTAGAAGGGAACTAATAGATATAGTCTCATTTAGTCATGGCCAGTTAGTAGAATCTAATAATAACTACCAGTATAGTTCCCTTCTTTCAAGTAGTATTGGCCATGCACCACCTCTGATGTCAGAGGCTATATTATCTATAATAAAAAAAAACAAAAGGAATGTTCATTGTATTCTAAAATATGCCTATATAATGCATTAGTATCCTTGTGAGATCTTATTTCATATAAATGCTTATAAATACGTTTTTTAAATTTCCTATCAGTTTTACCAATGTAGAAACAGCTACATTGGTTACATTGAGGACAATATGTAACTCTTTCAGAGTTACAATTATATTTAGAATGAATGTGTATGTGCCTATTGTTAACAAAAAATATTTCACCTTCTTTTACATATCTACAGTATCTGCACATACCACATTTCCTCATCTGTCCCTTGCTAACTGCATTATTAAATGAACGTCTGTTTTCAAATAAACACTTCAAGTTTCTACCCTTCCTAAATATAGTAACAGGTCTCTCTTCAACATGGGGTCTTATGTCCGTATCCTGTGTTAAAATAACCCACTTTTTATTAAGAATGCCCTTAATGTCCACACTATCTACTGTAAAAGTGTTAATAAATGAAGCAGTATAATCATTATTTGCATGCTTAATATTAAAGGAGATTTCATTCATCACTTCTACTAACTGGCAATGAGAATCTGTCTATTAGTTCCCTTCTATAATTAAGAGCTCTTAAAAGATGAGATTTATATTTATATATATGTATATATATATATATATATATATATATATATATATATATATATATATATATATATATATATATACATATATATGGTTCCCCTTCACATGACCGAATTTCTGTAAACTCAAAATTCATAAGCCCGAAACCAGAATCTCGAATTTACAAAAACTCGAAAATGGGAAGGGGAACTAAAAAAAAAAGCAGACACCTTTCTAATGTAGCCCCCCTGCACCCCCCACACCCCCTACTTACATATTCCTACTCCGAGATCGCACTACAGCCAAGGACAGGGAAATCTTCCGGTTTGCACTATATGCATAAGCACAAACCGGAAGATTTCCCTTTCCTCCACTATAGTGTGGTCACGGAGCATTTAGATTAAGTTGGGAGGATGCAAGGGGACCTTACCCCTTGCAAAAAGGTAAGTCAACTCTTTTTTTTGTAAGCCCTAAACTTCCCATTCACAATTTCGAGTGAATGGAAGTTTGAGATTCTGGACTCGAGCTTATGGGTTTCGAGCTTCCATTCATTCAATCTTGTGAAGGGGAATCATATATATATATATATATATATATATATGTATATATATATATATATATATATATATATATATATATATATATATATGTATATATATATATATATATTTTTTTTTTTTTAAAAAAAACTTTTTTATATATTTATTTTACTATTTATATACATATAGTGTTTTCTAGCATTCATTTTAGTAATATTTATTCATATTTTATATATGTATTTGTTTTTACTTTAAGGGGGTGTGGCTAATGTTTGATAACTATGTGCATGACAGGATATAAAATGTAGATGTTTTTGTAACTGGATTGTCTTTGGAAGTTCTTTGATAGGACAAAAGCGCTTACTGGCTTTCCATCGTTTGTGGTTCAATAAAGTTTGGCTCAATTTCATCAACTTCGTGGCCCACAAACCATGAAACACATACTTCACAAAACCAGTGTGTCAAGCAATCACAACCCTTAAGGCAAAATGACATACCCAACATACTAGTAATAGGTGACTCTATAGTCAGGCACACTGACGTCCCACTCACTAGGCTGAATAAGGAGAAGGTTACTGTTAGCTACCTGTCACGTGCCAGGATCTGCCACATAAAGCAAGCACTCAGGTCACTCCAGAACAAGTACAAATATGACTCTGTCATTGTCCATCTTGGTGTGAATGACCTGAGCCGTACCTCCCTGGACTACATGAAAAGAGACATGGAAGAGCTCTCTGATCACGTAGGCCAGGCCGGTATGACCCTGACCCTGAGTAGCATCCTGCCCTCACCAAGAATGATACCATGGTATAAAGAAAAAATTCTCGATTTCAACAATTGGCTAAGCTTCTGGTGTCATTCAAAGGGGATCCAGTGTCTTTCCGCCTGGGATGACATGCTCGACAAGCCACGCTGCTTCGCTAGAGATTGCTTGGACCTGTCACCCTTAGGCTTTCGAATACTGGCCAAGGATCTTGCCACCCCCATACTGCCTTTTTTAGGCAAGGCACAAAAGACAAACCCACCACCGTAAAGAGCACAAGTAACAAAAAACTGAGGGTAATGCTACTCAATGCCAGAAGTCTAAACCTCAAAATGCACGCACTAGAGGCACTCCTCAGTATGGAGGAAATTGATATATGTGCAGTAATAGAAACCTGGTTTAATGCTCCAGAGAGCACCCCAGCACTACCAGGCTACAACTCATACCATACATTTCAGCCACAGAACCCAAACCGAAATACAAAAGGCAGGGGCATATCCATATTCATCAAGGATACCCACACCTCCAGAAAGTAGCACAGCACGATGCTTCAGAGATCATCTACATGCAACTAACAATGGGCAAAACTGCAATTCAAATTGTAGCTTGCTACAGATCACCCACCATGTCCCAGGACCCCCATTCCGCATTTCTAGAAACACTGGGAAACATAAAGGTTCTACCAAACACCCTAATATTGGGTGATTTCAATTACCCAAACATTAAGTGGGAGAACTACTCAAGTACTAACTCCCGTGCCCAACATTTCCTAGAATTTATAAACTCAAACACCCTAGTTCAACTGGTCAACACTCCCACCAGAGGTGACAACATATTGGACCTGGTCATCACCAACATGGGCGACCGGTGTTCCACACCGGAGGTCAACCCCTCGCTGGTTAGATCTGACCATAAACAACTCACTTTGGATATCCACACCCCCCCCACCCCCGGACAAGAAAACCACTGTGAAAATTTTTTCAAAAGCAAACTTCATGTTACTTAAGACCGAGGTGGAAAGTTTCAAAGCCCCCATGCTGAAGGATAATGCTGTTCAAGCTGCAAAATCCTTTACTAATGCATTCTGTGGGCACCTACAAGAATGCATGAATCATGCCATCCCAAGCAATACCAAGACTCACTCCTCCAAGTACAGGAAGCCAGTCTGGTGGACTCCTGCCATAAACAAGCTATACAATAGAAGGAGGAAACTAGTACAGAAAAGAGAAAAATCCCAAGAAGGGAAGACATCCCTGATAAGTATCAGCAAGAAACTACGATCCCTCATAAAATCATCCAAGTTGAGCTTTGAAAGAAAAATTACCAAGGACTCCAAACATAACCACAAAGGCATTCTTTAGCTATGTCAAGAATCTAAGTGGCAATGCTCAGATCTGCTCGAAGTTAGTGCAAAATGGCATAAAATACACTGAACTGACCAATATCGCCAACATCCTGGCAGACAGGTTCAGCGCAAACTTGACCCTCCTCTCACCCCCAAAAGGGCCCATAACCATACCAGAAGAATGTAGAGTCCCTGAAATCACAGACACTCAGGTTAAAACAACCCTTTCCAAAGCCAAAAACACAGGATTAATGGGACTGGACGGTGTCCCAGGCTGCATCCTACATGAGCTCAAAGATGAACTAACCCCTCACCTAAACACACTGTTCAAACTCAGCCTCTCCACAGGCTACGTACCCATAGAGTGTCACACAGCAATGGTTATTCCACTCCACAAAGGTGGAGCCACAACAGACCCCAGGAACTATCGCCCTATAAGCCTGACTAGCTTGTTCTGCAAGGCTATGGAGTGCATCATCATGGAACTCATTAGCAGAGACATCAGGAACCTCCAAACACTGGACCCTACCCAGTTCAGCTTTGTTAATGGCAGATCATGCCTCCTAAACCTGGTGGACTTCTTTGAGACAGTTACCAAGGCTATAGACAAGGGAAAGGTGGTACATGCAGCCTACCTAGACCTTGCTAAGGCCTTTGACATCATTCCCCATTCTAGTATTATAGACAAGTTCACCAGCCTGAACATAAACCCCTATGTCACAAGATTGGTTGCCAACTGACTTACGGACAGAACCCATATGGTGAAAGTTGTGGGAGCTAGGTCCGACTCTAAAATGGTTACAAGTAGCATTCCACAGGGCTCAGTCCTAGGACCCCTCCTGTTTGGCATGTGCTTCTCAGAGGTACAGGCAAGCACAGGAGGATTATGGCTGACCAAGTTCACAGACGACTGCAACCTAGGGGCTATAAATGATTCTCTGGCTGACACAGACATCCTCCAAAAGGGTCTCACTGAGATGGATACCTGGTGTCAAAATCATGGCCTTAACCTAAATGCCAAAACGTGCATAGTCACCCCCTTTGGAAAAAACAAAGTACCCACAAACTACCACATAGGTGATAGTCCCCTAAATATGGAAGATGTAATAAGGGATCTGGGGACTCAAGTAGATAGTAATCTCACCTTTGAAAATCACATTGCCAAAGTGGTTAGAAAATCCTTCTACGTGGCCCACCTAATCACAAAAGGGTTTGCATCCAGATCAAAAGAGGTCATTGTGCCCCTGTACTCATCACTCATTAGACCATCATAGAGTACAATGCCCCATTTGGGATGTACCTTACAAGACACCTGCAACAGCTGGAAAGACCACAGAAGTACCTCACCAAGAGGATCACTGGCCTCAAACAGGTAACCTATGCAGCTCAACTGAAGAAACTACAGCTGTACATGGTTGCATACCGCCTACTCACAGGTGATCTCTGCCTGACATACAAGTCCATGTCCAACCCAGAATTGATGGACATGCTCCACCTAAAGAAAACCTTATCCCCGTGAGCCACACACTCTAGGGATCTAAACCTCACCACAACAATAAATAGGACGTGCTGGAGGGATAGATTCCTGTCCCAGAGACTTCTCATGCTTTGGAACAAGATCCCAATCTACATTAGGCAGAGCTCCTCGCTAACACTCTTCAAAAGAAACCTTGACGAGTGGATGGGAAACAGAAAGTTTACCTCGAGGATCACTTCAGTGGCACTGCTGGACAGAGGCACAGGGAACTAATCTAAGGGGGCGGCGAAAGCCAACACATTCTGGCTAGGCTTATAAATGCCTTTGGGCAGATAGCCTAGTACATACCTATGAACCTATGAACTTAAGAGGCCAACTGGGCATTCCTAGACTTGGAGAAAGCATATGAAAAGGTCCCAAGATAACTGATTTGGGCAGTGCTGAGGTGGTCTGAAGATCCAGAAAAATTGGTAGAATAAGTGCAGGCTATGTTCAAGGACACAATGACTCAAGTAAGAACACTGTTTGGTCTCACAGATGGGTTCTCAATGGTAGTGGGTGTGCATTAAAGTTCATTTCTGAGCCCACTGCTGTTCATTCTGGTGATGGACTACATTAGCAAACAGGTCAGAGGAGAAATCTCAGTAATGCTGCTGTATGTATATGATACAGTATTACAGGCAGATTCTGAGCAAGAACTTCAAGGATGTTTTATATATATATATATATATATATATATATATATATATATATATATATATATATATATATATATATATATAGATATGTTTGTGTGTGTATTGTGTGTGTATATATATATATATATATATATATATATATATATATATATATATATATATATACATATATTTCACTTTTGTTACACATCTTTTTCATTGAATTGTGAATTAACTAGCAAATTTGCCTAAGTCAAAATGTATTGATTTGTAGGCCCTGGCTCTGTAGCACAGAGGGGTAAAGCCCTAACTGTGACCCAGATGCCCTAAGATTGATTAGCACCACAGGAAGATGAAGGAAACAAGGAGGGATGGGTAAGAGATGACTGATATACGTCAGTAAGCTTTCCTGGGAAGGGGGGTTGTGATGGCTTCTCCCACTGGGTTGTCATGCACCCCAAGGGATTGGTGTAGGTTGCTACTTGCAAACAGTTCTTAATAGAGATAAGACATGGGTAGGCCCACCCATTATGGTGTGGCAGCCCTTGCAACAGTGTGTCAGAAATGGTATCAGGAACAGAGGTAGTTTCTCCATGGTGATGCAAAGCAAACCTCACCTTCCTTCAGTGTCATTTCCTTGACATTATCTGTGCCATTATACACAGTGCACAAGTTAATCTGCCATGCCTTACTCTTCCATGGTCCATTCTGTCTCCCCTGCCTGCAACACTTACACCTACCTTACCATAGGCATACATCTGACAAGTGGTTGTTGATGTTTCATGGTATCTGTCTTATTTCATAGTACGTTATTGCCAGCAGATGTCTCTTCTCAGTGTGTATTACACTTGATCATTTATGGCTGTATATTTTTAGTATGGTTTCCATGGTGCCATACAGGGTGCTATCTGGTAGGTCAAGTTTGCCACCTAATTGTATGCTGCTATGGTCCTAAGGTTGTTCAGCCCCGCTTCTCCTGGCCCTTATGGTCACTCTTTTGATCCCATACATAGTTCACATGTCACACACATACATGGAGGGACTGGTTAGGCATTTGATCCTGATCATTGTTGCACAAATATTACCAGGCCTGTACATTGTGTTTTGTTTGCCTTTGCATTGTAAACAGCCTTTTACTCCTTCATTATTACAATGTTAGCTAATGTAGCACATGAGACTGATAACTGTTTTTGTTTTGTGTCTCTCTTTTTATTGCTGCCATCTTTTTAAACTCTTCTGTTCATTTTTTTCACCATTTATATCCACTATGATAATGTTTGTTATGTGTTATTGGCTACCATAACATGTACTTGCTCTGTCATCATCTACTGGGTCCCGAGTTGGCCTTGGACAATGTGTCTGCAGGGTATTGTTGGTCACACAGTGAAAGGTGTGGCCAGAGGGTACTCTGGTGGTGTCTGCTGGTCTGTTTTTGGTGACCTGTGTAGGCTAACCATTAGGGGTGCCACTGGTGGGTCCTAATATGTCACCTAGCAGCAGGTGGATGGTCTGGTGATGACCTTGGTAAATCAGTAGCTCTACACCTACTTTGGCAACCTGGAACATGTTCATATGTGATTGTCATAGTCACACAGCTGCTTGGCCCTAAACAATGCCCAGGACAGTGGCTTGGCCCAGCCATGAGAGTGGTGATGGAGATGACTGGCTCAGGCTGGGTGCAGCACTGAGCAGCATGATAATCATCCAGCAGCTAACTTTATCCTCCATCTTGGTATGTCCTGTCCTTGTGTGTCACTTCCATCACCAGTTTGTAGTCCAGTCCTCCTCCTCACCAGCTGTGCTCTGTATTTCTGTATCTATCTTTTGTGTTCCCCCATACCATTTGTGTCAGCACCAACCCTGTTAGTGTTAGTCTGTCTTCTGTGTTTGTCTGTTTGTTTGCCTGCCCCTGCTGCCATCCCTATACCCACTTTCCTGAATACACATTCCCCTTGCTACCTTCCCCCAGCTGCCCTGCTTGAAAATATGAAACATGGTATGTTCCCCTAAAAGAAATGCGCTTGTATCCCACTCACCATAATCTTCTTCCTTTCTTTTTGCATTTTATGTGTTCCACTGCTTGCTCTTCACCCTTTTGGCCTGCTCTATACACCAGTTTCTTTCCTATTTATAGTAAATCACATAGTAGGGACTTTGCGGTGCAGCCATTAACTGCTCTCTCAAGGAATGCATTATTGTGAGGACTCTTTTTGCACACAACTCGATTCACATGATGACATGATTGCCATCTCTTAGTCCTAGTCATTGCATATACTACTGAGTTTTCACCAGGGAATTCCCTAATTAGTCTGACCCTGTCACACAACATCACTCCTATGGCATAGTTAATCAGCTTCAGGCTACATTACACTATTTAATATCAGCTATTTGGCCTTTACATAGCCATACAAGCAGCTTTTCTAAATCTAGTCCAATATCTAAAACAGGAGAAGGGCAAGACTTGAGGAGAACATAATTTAGACATCCTTACCACTAGGAAAATACTTCAACAAACAGTCACATGGATTCATTAACAAGCATGTATATGTCATACTAGGCCTAAAATGTTCATCTTAGTGTGCAGTGTTCATCAAATATGTAAATCACTAAGCAACCCTACACATCAAATAACACCTGTTCATAACCAGAACACCTGCTAGCACCCATGCTGAGCTGAAGATAGCCTTGAGCACATAGTATAAACCACAGTTTCTTCTTCTTTCAGCTTTTCCCGGTTAGGGGTCGAAACAGCGGATCATCTGTCCACTCATGATTAGCAGTGGAGTTTTATGGTGTCGAGTTGCCAGCCCTGCACCCAATCTTCCACAGAAGGCATACACACACTCACACCTAGGGCCAATTTAGAGTGTCCAATCCACCTACTGCATGTATTTGGGATGTGGGAGGAAACCGGAGCACCCGGAGAAAACCCACACGACCATAGGGAGGACATACAGACTCCGCACAGAAGGCACACCAGCCGAGAATCGCTGTGAGGTGACAATGCTAACCGCTGCACCACCGTGGCCGCCCTGTAAACCACAGTTTCTAAATAAGCTTAACTTCAGTAAGGGAGCACACTTGGATGGCACTATACAAGGCAAGGGCAATTTGAATTACATAATTAAGAGGCAGGATGAGCTTAATGAGGAACATTTACTTATCAATAATTATAATTAGTGGTGTTTGTACAGTAATGTATTTATATATAACTATAGAAGTAATCCTGTCCACTGAGGGACACATTTACATAAAAATGGAAATGTTGACAAAAGGAGGTGAGAGGGACACAGCTACAGTGTAACAAATGGAGTAAGTGTCATACATATAAAATAATAGTCAAAGTGGAAAGGTGAGATAGTTGGCAAGGAAAGCAAATACTTTAAGGAGCACTGCATATACTGCAGGTAGTGCACAGATTTCTGGAACTACATTGGCATTGTCATGTATACTGTGAAAGTAAACAAAGGAAATAATTGGCATACACTTGATTGATGTTTGAACAGGCATACAGACTAAAGAAATTTAACACTTTTCTTGATATATATATATATATATATATATATATATATATATATATATATATATATATATATATATATATATATATATATAAAGGAAACAACAATTAAGTTATAATGGCAGTCTGCACATGTAAAAATGTGAACATACCGAAAATCATACACACCTGTAAATTCATTCCAATAATATTAATAAGCCTGGAAGCAATCATTTATAGCAGCAACCTGCATAATGTGAATATTAGAATGTTTGTCTGTTCATACATGATGTGTATTTATGT
>NC_056728.1:460727624-460830124 GCF_019279795.1 Protopterus annectens | reverse complement strand
AGCCATTTCATAGCAGCTGTTTGCCACATTAATGTTTTCTGCGTCATTTATACGTGTCATGATCACTGCAGTAGTATTCATTATATAGATAATATAGGTGAATACTTACACTGTCCTCATAGCTGTTGATTTTCTACATGTTTAAGGCATATTGTGGTGCTCTTTATTCTAATGTATTGTTTATATCACATCATTGACTACTAAAGTCACTACATGATAACATACATCAACATGTCAGACTTAAAATATTACAGAAAATGCATGGTAATGCTAATAATGTAATCATAACACCTTCTGTTGGTGTAGAAGCAATATTTTAAATTGTGATCAGTGCTGCATATTGCCACTACATAAATCCTTGATTTGAGCAGGAGTCTTGCACCTATTGTTAGAAAGGTATAAGCAGGTTTGTGATTACATCAAGAGCCAAGCAGGGTACTTACAGGGCAAAATATAATGACAGATGATAATGTTTATAATTTTAGACCTGATGCTGGATTCAAACACTTAGCAATCTGCACTGACAGTCTCTAGATGTGCACATTACCTGATCACACCACAAAGTAAGACAAATGTCAGATGCTAAAACACACACACACACACACACACACACACACACACACACACACACACACACACACACACACACACACACACACACACACACACACACATTTGATGGGGCTATGGAAACACTATGAAGCAAGGGAGTTTGTGTGCAGCATACTTCATGACTGTAGTTACAGCTGAAAAAACCCACGTATAGTGTACGTTCAACAATGCTTAACATATGTTCAACATATTATAATAATTGTCTCCACATAGTAATATCATTCTGTCTTTCTGTAGTGCAGAGCGGCTAAGCACAATAGCTCAAATGGCAGCAGACTAATGCAGTCGAAGGCAATAACTCGCCAGTTTCTGCCAAAAGACATGAACTGTCATTTACCATCAGTTACCACTGGTGTTCAATGGCAGGTATCTCACAAAGAACAAAGACTGATGATGCAGAAAAGTGGAAAGAGAGAGATACAAAGACAGGGAAAGATAAAAATAAAAATGTTTTGTTTACGGGCCACTTCTGGCCATATTTGTGATGTGTTAATATGAAGTTTGTCATCGTATTTCTTTCATGCTGTGTACAATAAATCCTTCAGAAATATGGTTTAAGGCAGTGGTAGGATGGTAGAACAATGATGAAGAAATATACAGGATAATGGTGGGATAATGCCATACATAGTCAACTGTTCCACACATAATATTAATGTGAAAAATACAATAAATAATGTTTGACATGCTTCTGGATTCAAACCCTTGACACTATGTAAAAGCAGTCTACAGACCAGAGCATTATCTGACAAGACCTCACATGAATTCATACTTCACACAATTAAAATCACACATTTGAAGGGACAGTGGCAAATGATTGCAGTAGAAAAGGGGGATATAGCATCAGGCTTCATCACAGTAATGACTACTGTAACATGTACATGACATCCTGCAGCCTAATAAACATATGAGTAATTGTCGCATATTGCTATCTGCCATTATTTCTATAGTGCAGCAAAGTTGAACTCATTTGTGCAATAGCAACTGTATCAGACTGCATCGGTCAGTTTTTGCCATAGGATTAGAGAAACACTATTTACTAGCATTTACCACTTCTTCATGATATCAAGTGTTGTGCAAATGCTGAGGAAAAAAATTGAAGGATTGTTTTATGGGCCATCTCTGCCAGTGTGTGTTGTGTTGGATTCTATTGTTTGACTTGATTAAATGTGTGAAAAGCAGTTAACAGGACAGTGGTGAAAATGGGGCAAGCAGAGGGTGGAACACGGAGTGGGGCAGAGGAATGTGATGGGATAGTACCATATATAGCCACTTCCTCACAAGATAAATGTATACTTGTAACAATAATTGGATGAATTTGGATAGTCACCATGTCAGGGGTGAGTGACAACAACTGAAGAGTGTTGTATGGTTAACTGGACCAAATCAAGTATGTCAAGCAGACACATAGATGAATTGGAGAGCTATTTATGGAGCATATTTTGTGGGACAGGTGTACTTTTTTTATTGTAGAGAGAGGAATGTTGAGAAAGGTGGTTAGTAGTGAGAGGTTAGGTAGGTAGGGTAGATTAGATAGCAGTGCAGACATACAAAACAGATGGTGATGGACACAAAAGGTTGGGGGACACTATGATTGGAGATAAGAGGGGACATTGGAGGAGCATCTGCATCCAGCATGAGTACAGTGAGTATCTAGTCCTCACCCTCAGAACTGTCATTATTGTCTCCTGTCACAGATAACAGGGGTCAATACTGGATGTGGCATCATCATGGCTATTTGATGCAGGACTTTCTCAAGTCTGCAGATTCAGGCTTTGAGGCCCCTCTCTAAAATGTCCTCCACCAGCCCGGTCAGCTCCTGATGGGTAATGAAATTGCTGCCTCCACTAGTACTAGTCCAAGTGGGTAACAGTGTACCAGCATCCAAGGCAGACCTACCTGACACAGCTGGAGCACTTAGTGCAGGAGTTGTGGAGACAATGTGGACAGTTTGGGACTCAGATGTGCTGGGTTTCTATGCTACCTGTGTTGGTGTCACCGCAGCCAATTGTGCAGGTATTGTGGTCTGATTCCCAGTGGTCAATCTAGCTCCCTGTACTGATGGTCCTTTGTGGTGGAGCAGGAATGTTTCCAAAAAAGAGATATAGTGTGGGTGTGAGAAAATATATAAAATACTGCCAATCCCATGTCATTTTCATATTTCAAAGTATATCCAAATTTACTCACATATATGGTACTAATGGCACATCCATCCAGTTCTGAATGTGAAGTCATATATTTGTCACAAAATTATTTATTTTCTTTTATTTACCACAAAAGTCCATCTGGGAACTGAAATGCCTATTTGCAGTTGAGGCCCATGGAGAAAAGCTCCAAAACAATGATAGAAATACACTTTTGGCAATTCAACAGAAAACGGTCAACAATAATTACTTATAAAAGCATATCAGATTAAGGAAATACATGTTGTGATAATAAATGTATGTTTCAAAGATATTGTGAGTAAAATCAAAAATATCCTTTGCTGACAGAGTTAGGATTTCATTCTTCAAAATGTAGATGTGGTACAGTTGCACAGTTTATTAGTTGCCAGATGATATTTTGGGGTGGATTTCAATTGCTGCAGGTTATTCAAAAGCCTGATTTGGTTTGGAAGTGTGTTCATGCCTTAGAGATGGTGACAGAGAATAGTGAGTCAGTGTAATAATCAGCTTTATTAACAAAAGTTAGTTTAAGCTCTGAGGATCTTAGGATTCTGTTTGGTACATGCCATTGGATGGGATTTGACAGACAGGGTGATTTAAGTGGATGGCGAAGTATTTTATGTGCTGTAAGCAGCCAAGAGAGGGTAATGTGTTGAGGAAGTTCAAGCTAATTGAGGGCATTAAGCTCCATGCAGTGGTGGGAGTGATTTGGGAGGCTGCAGATGAATTTCCTAATTTTGTTGTAGGTGATTTCTTGTTTGTGTTTGGGGGAAGAGTTGAAATTTGTGAATATTGCTGAGGCATATAGAGGGTAGGATGGAGAAGGGAGGTGGCAGCTATTTTTTTTTTATTATGATCACTTAAAAGGTGGTTTGCACTGTAAAAAGATCCTAGCTTGCAGTGTGTGCTTTTTTCTGTTGTGTTAATGTGCAGATCAAATTTTAACTTATCAATAATAACTCTAAGTAATTTTGGTGTGGTGACATTTTCAATTTTTGCATTGTTTTAGGAAATAATAATTAAGGTCAGTGTTGCTTTGATTTCTGTTTTTGGGAAGGAATAGGATTAGTTTGGTTTTGTTAAGAGCATCTGAGTTTTATTTAGCCAGTTTTCTGTAGAAGTAAAACCTTCCTGTGTGATGGTTTCTAAGGTGAGAGCATTTGCGGCAGAGCAAACTAAAGTTGAGTTGTCAGAAAATCGTATTATGTTGGTGAGTTTCAATTCCTTCTGCATGTCATTATTAAAGATACTGAAAAGTACTGGCCTAAGTATGAAGCCTTGGGAGACTCTTGTAGTGATTGGAAGGAAAGTGGAGAGGAAGTCCTTCCATTTCACTGACTGGGTGTGATTGTTTTGATAGCTGGTGAACCAGCTAGCTGAAGGAGTTGTAAGGCCTATAACATTCAGTCTTTAGAGTAGTTGAAGTGAGACCATGTTGAAGACTTTTGATGAGTTCAGGAAAATGTTAGAAACAAAATTACTTAAATATTTACTATGATTAATGGTATCTAGAAAATGTATTAGGGCAGTTTTAGTGCTGTGGTAAGCCTGAAAGCCATGTTGGGGAGGAGAATGTAATTGGTTATCAAGTAAAAAGGCTAGACGTTGCTGATGTATGCAAGTAGTTTGGTGAAGAGAGTAAGTATTGTTATATGGCAATAGTTTGAAAGTTCGATGGATGTGTCACCTTTGCATAATGGTATTATGAAGGAAACTTTCTACAGGTCTGGAACGTAGTTTTCTGTAACAGACCTATTAATTAGAATAGATACAGGCGAGAAAATGATGTCAGGGGCTATGCTGAGATATTCAGATAGCAGGCTGTCAGGAAATTGTGTTGTGGGTTTTATTTTTTAAGTAATGTTTTGTCTGGATCATTACTAGGTTGAGTTAGGGTGTGGAGCTATGGTCTGGGGAGTAGGTGTAGTGGCTATAGATTATTATTGTCTGAATTAAGTAGAGTAATGGACAGGAAGCATGTGTTTAATTTGTCTGCAATGTCCCTGTTGGTTTCATATTGGTAAGGATTTGGGGTGAGTTTTCTGCCTGGTTTTATGAGGTTGCTTAAATTTTGACAAAATATTTTTTTTGTATGTGTGGTCTGACTTGTGGAGTAGAAATTCTTTTTACCATAACAAACGTGTGCCTTTCTGCAGTTTCTGAGGCACCAATATGTATCTAGGTAGGATTCAGTCCTAGTTCTTTGCCATTGTTTCTAGGCATTGTCTCTGTCTCTCATGACTCATTTAATTTGACAGGTTAGTCACGACGCAGAAATTATTTTCACTAATTATGTCTCAGTAGCACTTGGTTTAATGTGATTAAGAAGGAGTTATTGAAGTAGCAGACAGCTTCATCTAGAGGCCGATATATGAGGGGTTCCCACTCACATTGTCTAAGTGTGTCATTAAATATGGATTTATCTAAAGTGGCCGTTTCTCACAAAGTTGAAGTAAGCGGTTTGGAGGGCAGGTGCTATTTTCTGTTTTTAATTTCTCCAAGTCTTTTGGGTTTTAATATTATGATGGGAATTAACCCTTTCCTAAGTCAAAGAATGATTGAAGTTCATAAAATTAGTATTGTTTCAATTTTTAATGTCAGCCAGAAGTGCTCTTTCCAGCACCCACAACGTGTCCAGAAATGACTCCTTCTGCAATTCATACAGAGTTACATATATTGGTAATATATCTAAATACGATTGTAGATTCATTTTTTAAGACCCATTGCTCCTACTACCATTGGAACCATCTGGGTATCTTTCTTCCACATGGCTCTCTTTTCTGCCTGCAGATCCTAATATTTTATGACTTTCTGTCTCTCTGTACACGAGACACTGCAGTCACTCGGTATGGTGATTTCAATAATCAATGCTACTTTTGTCTTCTTTTCATGGACCACTATATCTGGTTTGTTCTAGCATTTATCTTTTGAACTGCTGGTAATGGGTGCTCCCATGTGATGTAGACTTCATCATTTTCTATGATGTTTTGTGGCTCATGTTTCCAGTGTTTATCAGCTATTTCAATATTATAGTGTTTGCACAATCCCCAGTGCAACAGCCTTGCCACATTATTATGCCTTTTACTATACAGTTCTTCTGTCATTAGTATGTCACAACCAGCAACAAGGTGTGCAACTGTTTCCAATTCTGTTTTACAAAACCTACATTTGTCTGTTTTTCCCACATGTTCAATGGACTTTGTAAACCAACATTTACATAGTCCACTATCTTGGGACACCAATATTAACCTTTCATGTTTTGGTTTGAATTTGTCTCTTCTTAACCTTTCCTGTGTTCTATCCTGATCAACATGAGGTTGTTCCAGGAGTTTTCTTTTCTTGCAACTATATTTATGCATTTTCCACATTTCTTGCCTTCTCATCTGATCCTTCACCTTATATTCTTTCTTTTGTTTTTTTGCACATATAGTTGCTGACTGATTTTTATTTACTTCTGGTTTGATTTCCATTCCCATTTGATGCCAATATGATTCTGCTAGACTAAGCAAGGAAGTCATCTTAGACTTGTTCTCCTCATGTTTCAAAACTTTCACTATGTTTGGGTCTTGTGAAATCAGCAGATATGTATGCAGTCCCACTATTGCAGATCTATACATGTAATCAATTTCAAGGAGGCCCATACCTCCTTCAGAATGAGGAATATATAATCTTTTCAGAACAGAGAATATATAATCTTGTTGGAATGGGAATTATATAATTGGAGGGCAGGTGCTATTCTCTGTTGATATAGGAGGGGTGATGATCACAGACAGAGTCTGGGATGGTGCTGGCTAACTTAATTTTTTGGTTCTCTATTAGAAGACCGAAGACGCATTCTTTCAAATCATCTTGGTCGAACTCAAAAAGCCTGAAACGGCAAAATATTGAAGCGGCTTTTAAGCAAATTCTTTCCCTGGGAAAGAATTCATTTGGCCGCTTCATTACTTTGTCGTTTTCAGCACTGTAGTGCGGTCTCGGAGTTGATATATTTGAGTGGGGGGGCATCCTCCCCCATCGGGCGGGTGTGGGGGGCAAAGCCTCCCACTTAATGTAAAGTTTAAAGTGTTTTATTTATTTATTTATTTTTGTTGGAATAGCGATTTTTTTCCCCTAGGAAAAAAAATCTCTTTTCTAACAGTTCAGAATTGTAAGCTTTCGCTTACATAGGGTCGATTAATTACCTTTCACTTTTTTAAGCGTTCGGTGATCTAATATAGACCCAATTTTTTCAGAGTTGGTTGAGAGTATGAAATCTAGTATGGATGTTTTTGGATACTTTGTCAAATTGTGGTGGTTGGGAGATCAGCTGAGTGAAATGATAGAGGTTGATATTATGGGGAGTAGAGTTAGGTTTGTTAGAGGTCCAGTCTATGTTAAGATTTATGCTTTCCAATTAAAGACATCTATTTACAAAGATGGAAAGTTTAATGTTATTTAATGATTGCAGAAAACAGATTTTATATATTATTATGTAATAAAAGCTAATTGCTGCACCTTGGAATTACCCCCCCCCCCCCACACACACACACACACACACACACACACTTAAGTTGATTTACACATTGCATAATGCAATGATGAGCTATTGGAGCAGGCATGTATGCTTCATATATAGGTGAGGTATGCTTACTCTGTTGCGTGTGTCTCAAGCTCATATGGACTGATGCCCTGAAATTTGATAAAATTAACTACATTTCTTATGTATCATGATTTTGCTTGCATTCATGCCAAAGTCATACTTGCTGCTTGCCTCTAAGAGGCATGCCAATCATTCTTGATGCATCTCCCTGATCTCAGTTATCTCTTTAGGATCTGTACAGAGCAGAAAACATAAAAAAAACATAATGGAATACTTCCTGCCTTGGCAATCCATGATATTGTATTGCCTGGTGATGAGACATTATATTTTCACAACTCAGGAGTGTTAGATGCTGTAAATACTGCCTCCTATTTCTTCAAGATTGTATTGTTGTGTCACTATAATAGTGACAACATTGGTTACCAGTGTGTGGGATGCCAGTTGCACTGATGACAACATTGGCCAAGCTATTCCAAGCCTCAGCTTCATGCTGAGACCCAGTATAGTCCTTCTGCACAAGCCTGTGGCTGAAGCACTTTATGAGGAATGCAGTAAAGATCTTGGACTCCTCCTGACACCACATTAGTACTGTAAATTGAGCACAGCCCTTACCATCACCATCCATTTCTTCTGAAGGATATCTGGAAATAATGTAGGGAATTGATGACCAAATTCAGATCTATCGTGTACCAGATTGCGCACAATGACAGACAACCTTGCCAAGTGTATTTTCCCAGTAGAAAGCACACAGATGGCCTGGAAGAGAAATTGAGTATGATTGCTCCAAACTACACTGCAGATATGAAATATGGCAGTGAGATGTAGTCATGTGTGATGCTCAGTGTATTTATACATGTTCTACTGTGAAATCAGCAAATGCTTTTTGCTGATGATATTTGAATTACATTTCAGATGATATATTGTTACATCTGCCCATGCTGTCTGGTATGGCAGATGGTAATCATATACTCTTATGATACACTGATCTGCCATCACATTTTCTGTGATGGTGGTAAGGATGACCTTAAGAGTAACCAGAATGTTAGAGTCATGAGACCTGACAAATGAATAAGATTGACTATGAGGCCAGAATGTTAAATTTGCTTGGTGACACAGACAGATATTCTACAGTCTCCCTTAATGAAATGTATGTAGCCTACTGTAATGTTTATATCACCTTAAATGATTTGTTGTTGGAAGATTTTATTGACCAACATGATTTTAACTTTCTTCACAATGGTAAGCCTAAAGTGGCAGCAATTTTCAGTATCCCCAAAGTCCATAAAAATGTCATGGACCCCCCCCCCCCCCCACTGCATCCAGTTGTATCAGCAGAAGGATCTGTCACAGCTCCGCTCGCTAAGTTCTTGGATGTAAAGTTAAAAAGTATACATTTGGGGAATTTTAATGTCCTTAAGGACTCCTGGGATTTTTTACAAAATGTGAAACAGCAGCAGTTTTGTGAAACAATGACATTTGTGACCATTGATGTCATTGGTTTATTTACCTGTATTCCACACCCATTAGGACTACAATGGTTTGAAGATGCTTTGAGAGTGGTTGGTCATTTTACAGAAAGAGAGATCCACAATTACTTTATTTTAATGTAATTAGTGTTAAAAAACAGCTATATTTTCTCTGAAGGTGAATTTTTCCACCAAATTTCTGATGTTGCTATGGGGGCACACTGTGCCCCAATAGATACAAATTTGATTTTGATGTACTGGGAACATTTACACATTTTTAATTCACCTTATAAGGAGTGTTGGACACTCTATAAATGTTTTCTGGATGATATAATAGTTTTTTAGGTGGATACTGAAGACAAATTGACAGAATTTTTTGAATATATCTCTGGCACCACTTCTTTTCTTCAGTTTACCCATCAATACAACACCAGTAAAGTGACTTATATGCATGTCACAAATTTGATGGTGGTTTTAAGTCCAGATTGTACAGAAAACCTACCTATTCAAATTTGCTTCTTCATTTTACCAGCTCACATCCCTACAATCAAAAGGTTGGTGTTGTTAAGGGACAGTTTGTCTGTATATGTAGGATGTGTTCACATGATGCAGAATTTCTTGATGAGTGTAGAATATTATTCAATATGTTTTTTGATTGTGGATATCCCACTGAGATGGTCAAAAGAGCTTTTGATAAAGTAGTGGCTTGCAGACAGGGTAGATTTAAGCCTATCTTAGATGAGGACTTTAATACTGTGAATATTAACACAGACATATAGGGTGCTGATAAATACACTGATATAGAGCCATCTCTTGTCAAAGCCTTCATTACTGAATTTAATGGGGACTCTAAGATAATTAGGAACATTTTGGAAAAAGAATGGCATAAATTTTCCAAACTATCGGACTTGAGTCCCATTTTTGATACTCCTTTTAAAATTATTTACAGTAAGGATCCCAATGTAAAAGACTACCTTGAACATACTGGCTCAACAAGGACAAACAGTAGAACCACTGGTACCTTTAAGTGTGGGACTTGTCCGCGTTGTAGATATATTGTCAACAGGGAAACACTGTTTCTAACAGCAAGAGATTTTTATTTTTCCAGTAATGTACGTAGTTCATGTGATTCTTATGGTCTGGTGTATATTGCCTTGTGCAGTCAATGTACTGCCTTCTACAAAGGGAAAACTGAGAGAAAACTAAAGAAAAGAATGTACGAACATATGAATGATATTCGTACTAATAACACTAGAAGTGTTCTTTATAAACATACACTTACCTGTGTAGGAGCCACCTTTTTCATTTTTTGTGGTGGAAGAAATAGCTAATGGCCTGAGAGGAGGACCCTGGGAAACTACGATCGAGTACAGGGAGATATTTTGGCAGATCTTACTGGAAGCTAACAAGCACCTTGGATTAAATGGGGTTATTTCTTTAGCTCCAGTTTTAAAATTACTTGCTGCCAGGTTATAATAATAGCATTAATTCACCCATGAGAACACAATTCTTTTATACAAATGATCACTTCTGACTGAAATATAAGTTTTTACTATTACAAGGATCTTCCTTAAAATGACCACTAGAGGGTGTTTCATTATTGATAAAGATTTTAGTGACTGATTTTATTCATTCTTTTACACACATACAGAGTTTTATTTATCGTTTTAAGTATAAAATCTTCAAGAAACATGGGGCATTTGTGTTTTAAATGTGTGCTCATTTATTTATATAGGATTTGGATATTTAAGTGACACAATTTTATATTTTATATTGTATTCTGCTATTTTTCTTTTTGTCATACTTAGACATTTCAATTAACTGCACTGTGATAGGAGGGGCATTATTTATTTATTTGTTTATTCAAAAGTATTTAAACTGGTGTTTGTGAGTTACATTCATTTGTACATCTGAGGACGTCTGTATAGAGAAAACATACTTGTGGATATAAGTGTTTATGTCTATCTTGTGGAGTGCTGTCTCTGAATAAACCAGTGTGCTGTACTTCGTTGGGCTTTCTGTACTGTATTCTTACAGTTTTTGGTCTCTTTTTACAGAACTTGCTTCCATTTTTTGTGATGGTGGTAATGATCTGTGTTGGTAATAGATACATTTATATAAAATGGGACATAATGGGTTGATGAGACATACATTGTACAAACTAAGATTGATAGCACCTGGGTATTGAACCCATGACTAAAAAAAGGCCAAACTGCTATATTATATTTATTAACTGATAACACCACCAGAAAACTGAGATTTTAAGCTTCAGAGTTGAGGTGTAACGATTTCAACATGGTGAAGATCTATTTATGGCAAATCTGTATGCAAAAGTACTGTCCAGAGCACTGACTGAGGTTCACAAGCACCAGTCTCATTTGAATTACTGATGAAATTCCAGATTAAATTTTTGAGTTTTTACCTTGGGAATTGAACTGTCATTCACTGGTAGTGACCATTGTCAGTCACCCATGGGCAATGCCAATTGTTACACAAGGGGCGTAGACAAAAAAATTGTAAAAAATGTCTGTGTGTGATGATTTCTCAACTCTGTGGTCTTATACCATTAAATTGTGGTTATTAAGGATCTATGCTTTCACAAAGACATTATCCTCTATAGATGTGAACAATATAGCATGAAGTAGTGACAAAATTAAATAGTGTTTGCCACATTAACACAGATAATATGAGATATAGAAAGTAGAGCACATATACGCAAGTTCTGTAATTCTAACATTTTACATTTAGGGAGCAATATACCCATGTTCTGACATTTGTCCTTTGTCCTTTCACAGTAGATGCTTGGATGAAAGGGATATGTGCACAAGTTAAGCTACTGGAACATATCACAGTACAAACAAGTGTATGCAGTACAAAAGTGTGTTCTTCCCTTTCATTTATGAGCATTGCTCATTTTTTATGTGTTTGTAACATGAGTGCATTGTAATTTGCACTTATTTACAGCTTGTGTGTTTATGTTTTAATTGCTTGATATGAATTACAGACACTTTTAACTCAAAGGCGAAGTTACCTCTTAAACATACAATTCATAAAGGTGGTACAAAGGTTATCTCCTAAGTCAGTCAATGTAATCACAAAACTCTGTTGTACTTACATATATACATACATACAAATATTTCAAGCATGACCATTAGCGTCCTTCTAGTCTGCCAATATACCAAAACACATGTTCCCATAATAAATGTCTGGGCTGTTCTTAAAAACATCTAAAGTAGTGCTTCCTTTAACATAATTTGGTAGTCTATTCCATTCATCAGCTAACACACTTTTCATTTCTACAGAAACTTCTACATAGGTTGTCTAATGATTCTCTACTCTTTTTGATAATCACCCCAAACATTCCCATATGTAGTTGTCATTAAATGTCCTTATATACCTGAATAAGGTCTCCTATTACATATCTATGAGATTGCACAAGTTAAGATATTTTAGTCTTTCAAAATAACTTAAATGTTCACATCTATGGATTCCTTTGGTATATTTCCACAGTACTTTTTTCAGTTTACTCATGCTTGTCTTCTTATAAGGTTTCCATACTCAAGTTTGGGTTGGCTGTAACTAACTAACTAACTAACTAACTAACTAACTAACTAACTAACTAACTAACTAACTAACTAACTAACTAACTAACTAACAATGACTTCCTCATTTCTGATTCCCTAGACTTTATAAATCTTTTTATACAATCTATAGTTCTATTCTCAGGTAGGATGAGTGTTAAAACACTTAATTAGTCATGAAGCACTACTAATGAGTCACAATTGCAAACCATTACTTAGCCACAGTTCCGAATACTATCTCTTCAATTGATAGGGTATTTGCACAGCATCATGTAAGTCCTCACACCCGGATTACCTGCCCAGTACTTCAAGAAGATTGAGTGATTCAAGAAAGATAATGAGCTGACACCTGATTTACATATTCATTGTGGCCAAAGGTGTTAACCTTCAGAATATAAGCACTACCTGGGGCTGAGGAACTTGTATCATAGTAGGAAGACTGCTTGTATTCACCAACCTAAGATACTATTTAACTGAGTTAAAGTGCAGCAACTGCATTCTTTTTGGTGATATTTGTTATAATTCCTGTCAAGGTATGTTATTTTCTTTACAAGTAATCCTTACAGTTATGATTCTATTATTGTTTTCCTAGAAAATTGAAAGTGATGTCTGCCCTTTGCCCATTTGTGTTGGTATAGAAAGTATAACCATTGCTATTACAATGACCCTCATCTTATTTAGCATGGGTTTATGTAAACATTTCTCTGAGGATGTGAACACATTACAACATTGGTAAAAGTAGCACTCCACAGAGGAGACCTCTGTCTGGCATACAAAGCAATCTCAGATCCAGTCTTGATGGGACTTCTGCATATCTGCAGGTCAAGCTCCACTCGAGTAACCCGCACATGCAACCTCAACATGAATTGTGACATCAATAGGACTTGTTGGCAGGACAGATTTTTAAAAACACTTGATAATTTAAAGTATATTTAAGGAATTGTATATTTTGTTAGAAATGTATTACAATGAGGTCCTTTTTGATGTTAAGATGTGAAGAAAAAAGCACTTAAAAGCTTCTAATAACTGAAAAAAAAAATCTTTCAGTAGTTAACGTGTCACTTTGGAAACTTGTTTTTTGATTTTTATTTGGGTACAATTTTTTACCTATGCGGCCACTGAATACATTTTTCATTATGGTTAATAATATCTGCCGGGAGAAAGCATTCCAAACTACACTGTTAACATACAAAATGTTAATAATAATATGTCATTCAACACACACATACACACACACACACACACACACACACACACACACACACACACATATAGATAGATAGATAGATAGATAGATAGATAGATAGATAGATAGATAGATAGATAGATAGATAGATATGGGTCTATATTATTTCCTCGAAGAGGAGTTCCATCGAACGCCTCTTCATCTACCCGAAAACTGTGAACTTTCAAAATATTGACCCTCCACATAAGTGGTTTCTTTAGCTTGGCCTACAGTCACCAAGAAATAACCACAAACACTACAAAGTGGGGGGGGGGCTTCACCCCCCCTCACACCCCCTAACTAAATATACCAACTCTGGGATTGCACTACAGCAGGAAAAATGGCAAACTGATGAGGATGGCCAAGTGATTTCTTTCCCAAGGAAAGAAATTGCTTATGTGGATGTTCGACGTTTTCAAATTTTGCGGTTTCAGGATTGATGAAGAGGCACTGGCTAGGATGCCTCTTCAAGGAAATAATAGGATCCCTATATATATATATATATATATATATATATATATATATATATAAAAACACACAGATGTGTGTGCACACATAAAAGCATGCGCATACACAAACATGCATACACACACTTATCTGCCAGAAATCTGAATGATCCTCAATTCATCCTTTTGCTATCCATTTAGGATGAGAAAAAAAAAGTGAATCCTCTGGTGAAAAACTCATGGAGGCATGGAAGACATGCAAACACACATAGAAGTTTGGAGAGGCAGGAGCCAAGCTCAAGAGGCAAGTACTGTGAAGTAGCCATGCTGACCGCTGCAGTATTCTGCATCCCATTTAGGAAAATATTGTAGATTAACACACTGTCACATTGTACCTGACTTTGCAGAGGCTTTGGTTAGAAAAAGTTGAAGACTGTTTACCATCTCTTTCTGGTCTACTAATGGACTGTGAAATAATATACATATTCCACTGTCTGTCTCTCTTCCCATGAGATGATGTCTGGGCAAAACATGTAAAATGATTGTACACATTCTGGCTTCTAGGAAGGACTGAAGCAACATGAAGAGAGAAATTTTCAAAATCACTTGAAATGAAACTGTAAGTATTCTGTACTCTAATTTTATATCAGTAAAGGTTTGTTCAGTTAGCAAAAAAAAAAAAAAGATATTCAGATGAAAATTAGGTCCAGAATGGAGAGAGGCAAAGTAAAACTTCATAAAATATGGTAAATGGGTATTATCCTTTCTGAGTTTAAATGAAATCATAACAAAGAAGAAAATGGTACGAATGAAAACTCCCAAATAAAACTGTTGCATGGTTATCACTGCAAAATTGCATTTCATTTCTATATATTTTAGAAGTGTAGCAAGGATTATGCTAGGACTTCTCAGTTTTATAGTTTAGCTATGTCTTTGATTAGTTTTTAGTTAGTTTAGATCCTTACACTTAGGTCAGTTTTGCCAGTAACACCATTTTCTGATTTGCTAGTTGCCCTCCCTATTTTATTCTAACTTTTATTGTTTTACTTTAAAATGTTTCATTATAATATGAGCAAGTTTCATTCCTAGTGGGTTCACTTAGATAGTCAACCTTTTTTGTGTGATGGTTGCGAGGGTAGTTTGCATGCATAGTGTCAAGCAACATTAATGTGTTTAAGTTGTACAGAATGAGACAGCTGGCTTATGTTTTATATTTTTATTTTATTTTACTTAAAAATTAAGTTTAAATCAGTATCTGTAGACTGAGTATAACACAGAGAACAGTGAGTATAACACAGAGAACAGTGATATGTAAGAGAGAAAATTGAGAGACACAAGTCTTTGTCACTGCTGATAGTCTGTTTTACCCTTAACCCATTAAGCTGTCTACTTAACAGATTAGGTCATGTCTTCCAGAAAACAACAAAGTGTAAAGATTTCTCATCTTCTCTTTGTCGATGATTTAAAACTGTATAGCTCATCAGATGCAGAACTAAAAGCATGACTGCAAGTTGTCAAAACTTTTTCAGATGACATAAGAATGTCATCTGGTCTTGATAAATGTGTAAAAGCAACCTTTAAAGCAGGAAAATTGCAGCACCAAGAAAACATCAGTTTGGGACAGGAATGTGATATAAAAGAACTTGAGCAAGAGGGAGTGCATAACTATCTGGGAATTGATGAAGGATCAACAATAAAACATGAACAAATGCGAATGAAACTTAGTAAGGAATACTTGAGAAGATTTACATTAATCCTAAAAACATCATTGATATCTAGGAATGACATTCACGATATAAACCAATTTGCTCTTCCTGCCCAGTTTTGGAGTGATTGACTGGCCCCAAAATATGTTGGATAGATTAGACAGGAAAACAAGCAGGATGCTTCATGCTCACCAAATGATTTATGAAAATTACTGCATACCACGATTATATATTCCCCTTTCCAAAGGAGGGAAGGGCTTCCTTGAAATTGATTACATGTATAGATCTACAATCGTGGGACTGCACACAAATCTACTGACTTCACAAGACCCAAACGTAGTGAAAGTTTTGAAAAATGAGGAGAATAAATCTTTAAGATGACGTCTTTGCCTAGTCTAGCAGAAGCATATCGGTGTCAAGCAGGAATGAAAATCAAACCAGAAGTAGATAAAAATCAGGCAGCAACTGAATGTGCTAAAAAAACAAAAGAAAGAATATAAGATGAAGGATCACGTAAGAAGGCAAGAAATGTGGAAAATGCATAAATATAGTTGCAAGTATAGAAAACCTCATGTTGATCAGGATCAAACGGAGGAATGGTTAAGGATAGGCAAATTCAAACCAACAGATGAAAGATTAATATTGATGGCCCAATATAGTGGGCTATGTACACATTGGTTTACAAAGTCCATTGAACATATGGGAGAAACAGACAAATGTAAGTTCTGTAAAACAGAATTCGGAATAGTTGCACACCTCATTGTTGGTTGTGACATACTAATAGCAGAAGGACTGCATACTGAAAGGCATAATAATGTGGCAAGACTGTTGCACTGGGGATTGTGCAAACATTATGGTATTGAAGTGGCTGAAAAACACTAGAAACATGAGCCACAAAGCATCATAGAAAATGATGAAGTTTAAATCACATGGGATCACCCATTACCAACAGTTCAAAAGATAAATGTTAGAAAATCAGATATAGTGGTCCATGAAAAGAAGACAAAAGTAGCATTGATCATTGAAATCACCGCACCCAGTGACTATAGTGTCTTGCATACATAGAGACACAAAGTCATAAAATATCAAGATTTGCAGGCAGAAACAAGAGCAATGTGGAAGAAAAATACCCAGACAGTTCCAATACTAGTAGGAGCAATGGGTCTTTTAAAAAATAATCTACAGTTGTATTTAGATATGGACCCTACCCAGTTTGGCTTTGTTAAGGGCAGATCATGCCTCCTAAAGCTGGCGGACTACTTTGAGACAGTTACCAAGGCATTAGACTAGGGAAAGTCCATCAATTACCTTACCAGAAAGGCTCATCCAGACTCTGCTACACTTTGCTGTGAAGGAAAGGTTAGTTTGCTTTTATTTTTTGTATTACTGTATTGCCTTTCTATATTTTGAATACTGTAGTTTGTTTTCTTTACCTTGTGTTTTGCTTGCATTCTGTTTTAACAGCATATTAAAACTTCAAAAGAGACCACAGCTCTCTCTGTTCTGAGTCAGGCAGAATTTTTTCCCGCCCTCCCACCCATAATACCACTGTCTTTCTAGTTGCCCGCCTCTTATGTTAATCTGACCATATATCTCATTTCTCTCTACTTTCACTGGCTTATGTGAGTAATCACAAAATCATCATTTTTGAAATCCCACCCCTTCAATTATTTAAATTTATTGGCCATCCTACAGTATTTCATAGTACCAAAATACAAAAGTGACCACCCCTTTAAATCCATCGTGCTGTTTTAAAAATAGTAACTCTCCACTAAACCTTAACTTTTTAAACAGGTAAAACTCAAGTTACCTACTTTCACATCTAACTTCTCTAGCGCACACTTTAAGCACTTTCTCTAATACCTGCTGGAAAGCACTAGGAAGCCTTAAACTCATACAAACACTGAACTCTCCTTGTTAACAAGGATAAATTAATAGTAGGCACTAAGCAGCCTATAATTGCAAAGTACCTTGCTAAGGAAACAGCTCCTATACTTTACAAAGAAAAAAAAAAAAAAACCCAAACCAGGCATGTCCAAGGGTCAGCTTCCGATGATTTCTCCTGTCCACCTGGTGAATCTGGGCATACTGGGGCAATGCAGCAATTGCCTCATGTACACAGACAACCCTCTCCTCCTACCACCCAACACTATAACCTGTGAGAGATGCACTTACATAGCCAAAATGGAAGCAAAGCTCTCTCCACCCAAGATTGTGCTAAACAGTCAAGAGGAGAAGGTTAACACCCACACTACACCTCAAGCAACACATACCCCTTCTAAACCCACACCACCAACACCCACATATAGCAACACTAAATCCACATATGCAGAGGCCCTTAACTGTAACCTGCCCAAGCAACAAAGACCTCTGAAGCTGAAACGCAAACAAACACCAATCACAACCAATGTGTCACATAGTTCACAACACCAGTGTGCCACCCAGCAACAGCCCCTAAGGCAAGACAATGTACCTAACACTTTAGTCATAGGTGACTCTATAGTCCGGCACACTGATGTCCCTCTCACCAGGTTGAATAAATAGTAAATTACAGTCAGCTGCCTGTCGGGTGCCAGGATCCGCCACATAACGCATGCACTCAAGTCACTCCACAACAATTACAAATATGACTCTGTCATTGTCCATGTTGGAGTGAATGACTTGAGACGTACCTCCCTGGACTACATGAAAAGAGACATGGAAGAGCTCTCGGATCATGTGGCCCAGGCAGGTATGACCCTAGCCCTGAGTAGCATCCTGCCTTCGCCCAGAATGATACCACAATATAAGAATAAAATGATTGACTTCAACAATTGGCTAAGCTTATGGTGTCATTCAAAGGGGATCCAGTATCTGTCTGCCTGGGATGACATGATTGACAGACCATGATGCTTTGCCAGAGATGGTCTGCACCTGTCACCCCTGGGATTCAGGTTACTGGCTAAGGCTCTTGCCACCCCTATAGTGCCTTTTTTAGGCAAACTTCAAAGGACAAAACCACCACTGTAACAGGTACAAGCATGCAAAATCTGAAGGTAATGCTACTCAATGCCAGAAGTCTAAACCTCAAAATGCATTCTCTCGAGGCACTCCTAAAAATGGAGAACATCGATATCTGTGCAGTAACTGAGACCTGGTTCAAGGCTCCAGAGAGCACCCCTGCAATACCAGGCTACAACTCCTACCACACTTTTCGGCCACCAAACCAGGACCGAAACACTAAAGGTGGAGGAGTGTCAATATTCACCAAGGATATTCACACCACCAGGCTAGTTGGCCAACACAATGTGTCTGAAATTCTCCAAGTGCAACTAACACTAGGTAAGACTGCAATCCAAATTGTAGCTTGCTACAGATCCATCACCATACCCCAAGATTCTCACTACACCTTTCTAAACATAATGGAAAATATTAAGATAGAACCAAACACCCTAATACTGGGTGATTTTAACTACCCTGCCATTAACTGGGAAAACTACTCATGTCCCAACACCTTTGCGCAACGGTTCTTGGAATTCGAAAATTCCAATGCCCTGGATCAACTAATCCATAGTCCCACCAGGGGCTCCAATATCCTAGATCTGGTCATTACCAACATGGGAAATCAATGCTCCATACCTATGGTCACTCCCTCGTTAGTCAGGTCTGACCATAAGCTAATCACCCTTAACATCCACATCCCACCCCCCCCCCCCACTAAAGAAACAACCATAAAAAACTTCTCCAAAGCCAACTTCATGCTACTCAAGTCAGAAGTGACAAACTTCATGACACCCATGCAGACGGGAACTGAAAGTTCAACTGCTGAATCCTACACTAAGGCACTGTACGAGCACATCCACTCATGCATGAATCGTGCCATCCCATATAGAACCAAAATGCTCTCATCCAAAAAAAGGAATCCAATCTGGTGGTCCCCTGCCATAAACAAACTTTACAACAAAAGGAAGAAACTTTTGCAGAAAAGTGGAAAATCCCAGGATGCAAAAAACTCCCTTACTAGCCTCAGTAAGAAACTGAGATGCCTCATAAAATCCTTCAAAGCTAGTTACGAAAATAAAATTGCCAAAGATTCCAAAGACAACCACAAAGCATTCTATAACTATGTCAAGAATCTAAATGGCAATGCTCAGATCTGCTCTGAGCTAAAACAGAATGGCATTAAATATCCTGGCAGATCGATTCAGTGCCAACTTCACCCCCCTCTCACCCCCTAAATGGCCCATCTCAATACCGGAAGATTGCCAAATTCCAGTAATAACGGCCACACAGGTACAAAACGCACTCTCTAAAGCCAAGAATACAGCATCCATGGGACCAGATGACATCCCGGGCTGTGTACTACATGAACTACAATATGAACTGGCACCTCACCTAAGTGTCATGTTTAGTCATAGTCTCACCTCAGGTTTCGTGCCCACTGAGTGGCGCAGAGCTACAGTTATCCCAATCCACAAGGGGGGATCCACCTTGGATCCAGGAAACTACCGTCCCATCAGTCTGACAAGCCTTATCTGCAAGGCCATGGAGCGTATTATCATGGAACTTATAAACAAAGACATTGGCAACCTTCAAACACTGGACCCCACCCAGTTTGGGTTTGTGAAGGGCCGATCTTGTCTCCTGAACCTGATTGACTTCTTTGAATCAGTCTCCAGATCCATGGACAAGGGTAAGGTGGTCCACACAGCCTATCTAGACCTTGCCAAAGCCTTTGACACCATCCCCCATTCTGGAATCATAGATAAACTTACTAAGTTGGGCATTAATCCCTATGTCACCCAATGGGTTGCTAAATGGCTTACTGATAGAACCCACACTGTAAAAGTAGCCGACTCCAAATCCAACTCCAGACAAGTGACAAGTGGAGTACCTCAGGGTTCAGTCCTGGGGCCGCTCTTGTTTGGCATCTACTTCTCTGAAGTACAGGTCAACACTTAGGGACTCTGGCTAACAAAGTTTGCAGATGACTGCAAACTGGGAGCCATTATTGAATCCCCAAATGATGTGGATACTCTACAAAAGGGCCTTACAGAAACAGATGCTTGGTGCCAGAGCCATGGGCTCAAGCTCAATGCCAAGAAATGTATTGTTATCCCCTTTGGGAAAAACATGTATCCATGAATTACCATATAGGTGGCAGTACACTAAACACAGAAAGTGTGATAAGAGACTTAGGGACACAGGTGGACAGTGGTCTCACCTTCGATAACCACATCGCCACAACAGTCAGGAAATCCTTCTATGTGGCACACCTCATCACGAAGGGCTTTTCATCCAGAAAAAAGGAGGTCATTGTCCCACTGTACTCATCCCTCATTAGACTCATTATAGAATACAACACCCCATTTGGTATGTACCTCTCAAGACATCTGCAACAACTGGAAAGGCCTCAGAAATACCTCACTAAAAGAATCACAGGCCTAAAGCAGATGCCCTACGCTGACCACCTTAAAAAACTCCAGCTATACTCTGTCGCATATCGTCTACTCAGAGGCGATCTCTCCTTAACATACAAGGCCATGTCAAACCCAGAGCTGTTGGACATGCTAGACTTAAAGAAATCCCAATCCCTCAGAGCTACATGCTCCAGGGATCTAAACCTTGTCATCACAATAAACAAAACATGCTGCAGGGATAGGTTCCTGACCCAGAGACTCCCCAGACTCTGGAATAAATTGCCCATACATGTCAAGCAGAGTGCCTCTTTGGACCTCTTCAAGAGGAACCTTGACGATTGGATGGGAGAAAGGAAATTCACCCCAGGGATCACGTCAGTCACCCTGCTAGACAGGGGTCCAGGAAAGTAAATAATGTGGGAAGAAATAGCCAGGGAATTGTTATGGCTAGGCTTGTATAGGCCATAGGGCTGATAGCCTAGTACCAACCTATGAACCTATGAACCTATGAAAGGTGGTCCACACAGCCTACCTAGATCTCGCAAAGGCTTTTGACACCATTCCCCATTCTAGTATTATAGACAAGCTCACCAGCTTGAACATAAACCCCTACGTCACAAGATGGGTTACCAACTGCCTTATGGATAGAACCCACATGGTGAGAGTTGCAGGCTCTACGTCCGACTCTAAACCAGTTACAAGTGGCGTCCCCCAGGGCTCAGTCCTAGGACCCCTCCTGTTTGATATATACTTCTCAGAGGTACAGGCAAGCATAGGAGGACTATGGCTGACCAAGTTCACATATGACTGCAAACTAGGGGCCATAATTGATTCTCTGGTTGATACAGACACCTTCCAGAAGAGTCTCACTGCGATGGATACCTGGTGTCAAAATCATGGCCTCAAGCTAAATGCCAAAAAGTGCATAGTCATCACCTTTGGAAAAAATAAAGTACCCGCGAACTACCACATAGATGGTAGTCCCCTAAATACAGAAAATGTAATAAGAGATCTGGGGACCCAAGTAGATAGTAATCTCTCCTTTGATAATCATATTGCCAAGGTGGTTAGAAAATCCTTCTATGTGGCCCACCTAATCACAAAAGGGTTTGCATCTAGAGCAAAAGAGGTTATTGTGTCTCTCTACTCATCACTCATTAAACCCATCATAGAATACAACGCCCCATTTGGGATGTACCTTACAAGACACCTGCAACAGCTGGAAAGACCACAAAAGTACCTCACCAAGAGGATTACTGGCCTCATACCGATGCCCTATGCAGCCTTACTCAAGAAACTCCAGCTGTACTCAATTGCATAACGCTTACTCAGAGGTGATCTCTGCCTGACATACAAGGCCATGTCTAACCCAGAATTGATGGACATGATCCACCTAAAAAAAAACAAATCCCAAAGAGCCACACACTCTAGAGATATAACCTCACCACAATGATAAATTGGACATGCTGGAAGGATAGATTTCTGCCCCAGAGACTCCCCATGCTTTGGAACAGGATTCCAATATACATCAGGCAGAGCCGCTCAATAACACTCTTTAAGAGAAACCTTGACGGGTGGATGGGAAACAGAAAATTTACCCCAGAGATCACTGCAGTGGTTCTGCTAGACAGTGGTGCAAGGAACTAATTGCTCTGCTGGACAGAGGCACAGGGAACTAATCTAGGGGAGTGACGAAAGCCAACACATTCTGGCTAGGCTTATAAATTCCCTTGGGCAGATAGCCTAGTACTTACCTATGAACCTATGAACCTATATGTTACCAATACATGTAACCCCATACAAATTGAAAAAGGAGTCATTACTGGACAGACTGCAGGTGCTGCAAAGAGCACTTCTAGCTGACATCAAAGATTGAAAAATACTAACTTCATGAACTTTAATTGTACCTTGACTTAGGAATGGGGTCCATTCCCATCATGATATTGGAAACCCAAAAGACTTGGAGTAATTAAAAAAAAGTTAAAATAGTATGGTATGTAACATATGCAAATATCTGCATAATGATATAGAAATCTGGCTCCAGGTACAAATGGGGCACATCAATTATCCAAATGAGTGATTCAGAGATGTGTAATATAGCTGAACTATATCGCAGCCTTCAACAGTTCTGCACACAAGGAATCATGGGTGTTAGTAATAATAGCTATAGTACAGGAGATCATCTTAGTATCCACTCCAATACAGAGGGTACTGTCAGGGCCTAACCTAAGAGCATTTTACTGACTAGGAGATCATGGACTGCTTTTCTATGGGTACAAAGACCATGTGAGAACTTGTAAAACTGTATCCCTTACACACACACTCAAGGGAGAATGCATGAACTGCCCATTGCAGTCAACACTCATACATGTATAGCTTTAGCCATTTAAGCTACATGGACCTTTCAGCAACCTAAGGGAACACGCTAGAATATTGCAGGTGTCAGCCTTATGTATTCTGCATGAATTCCTCAACATTGTACTGCGATATGTAGTGGGACATATATAGTTCCCAAGGACAGTAGAGGAGAGAACCATCACTATGTGGGTGTTTTACACCATAGCCTGTTTCCTTGAAATCATGGGAGCCATTGATTATGTACATATTTCTATCAAGGCCACACTTGCTCCACAGGGTGTCAAACACTTTCACTCCCTCATCTGCTAGGTGGTGGAAAATGCCCATGGTATCATAATTAATGTTTCCATGCACCACTGAGGCAGGTCCCATGATTCACATATATGGCACACATCAAAAGTGTGCCTATTGTTCATGGAGTAACACTTCCCAGGGGTACTCTATATGGTAGATGTATGCATAGCTGGCTACAGAAGCTGGTATAAGGAGTTAGCAAGCAAGGAGGGGGTAGACCACATATGGAAGTGTCTCCTTCTAGGCCACATATAGCGCAGTCTCTTCTGCATACTACAAGTGATGCCCAATATGTGTTGGTACTGCAGCTGGTAACCCTCATTAACATGCTCTAACCCATGACAGAAATGGAATGTAATATTGCATATGCAGAGACAGGGAATGTGGTGGAATGCATTCTTGAGTTACTGAACGGATGCTTCTGCTGCATTGATGTTTCTGGTGAGGCAATGCAGTACATGCCTGAGACCACAGCCAAGTATTCAATGCGTGCATCATATTGTATAACTTATCTGTACAGAAACAGCTACAGCTGCAGAGAAACATGTCTCCTACCTGTATCAGCAGCAGACAAGAAGCCAAGCAGACAGTGATAGGATGACCAGGTTCCAGTGGAGCAGAGACAGGGTAATACATAATATCACTAGCAAAGAAGCAGCATCTGGTCAACAACTCTGTCTGAGCTATGACACTGACAAAACAGAATTAATGATGCATGCATTATCATAACTAGACTATGCATGACAGTACTTGGACTGGCCATGCTGTGTGGCAGACATTACCTAACCCATACTGATTAAGGGATAGTCCAGATACTGTCATAATTATTGGCACAGGGTGGAGACACAGTGTTAGGTAACACAAATGCTACCACAGGGCCATGGTCATGGGAGCTAGATGTGGTAGGTATGCAGTTTGGTAGCAGGCTGGGGGAAGTCAAGGATTCCATCCTCCAGTGGCAGGGTGGAGCCGTCATGTGTTTAACACTGGTGATAGACTACACTGCTGGAGCATGCTGGGTCTATAACAGGGATGAAGAATTACTACAAAAGCATGCACATGCATCCTGATAGGATGTCCCATTATGGGAGTGAAAAGATGAATGATATCCATGAGGCAGATGACAGCCATGTGTAGTCATGTGTAGGCATGGTGCTCCATGTGCCCAGAGAGGATATTGAAGGCATAAAGATATGAGAGTGTGAGCATGCAGTCTGATGAGGTATCCAAGGGTGAGACTGAGGAGTGTCAGTGGCCACAAATGTGATGTGGCCAGACCCAGTTGTGATGCTCTCTCAGGATGGGTATATGTTATCTGAGTATAAGCAGCCTGTTATCAGTCTTCTCACATTTGGGGTCTCCCATGGCCATGGACAACAGAGGCAGACCAGAGACAGTTATTTTGTGCATCGTGGTTGCACCAGTGGATGCAATGTTAGCCACCAATGATGTAAGTAGCCCCATCTGCATCTTTTCCCTATATTCTATGTCATTGTGCAGACACCGCATGTAGTTCCACAGGCCATACAGTCATGTAGGACAAGCAGCAGACTCATCAGCTCCACAATGGCATGAGTAGGAGCTGCCTGTGTCCAGATCACTGACCAACATGTCCACTGATTCATACCAAATGTTTCCCTCAGTTTAGGGACAGACCTAGAATCATGGTAACACTGCACACCATGAGTATGCACACATATCAGGGGCAATGTAGTGCAGAAATGTTTTATGGGTTATGGACTCCTACATAATCTGGGCAGATTTCACAGTTAAAGGATTTCTGACAATGACTGGTAAAGGATCAGCCAATCCCTGCTCAGGCCCATCATATGTGGGAGATGTGTGCACAGGGCCTCCAATTTTAGGATTACTACCAATGCCACTGTGTTATCTGACTGTGCCATGGACACATTACCACTGTCGGCCACAGATGACCCTCTTACCCCAACCATGTACTGTCCTGTTGTGCTGAAACCACTACCAGTGGAAACCATAAAAGCATAAAGGGAAGATACAGTCATACTGGTAGATATCACAGTCTGTAAATATCGTATTGTGCACATGCATATTTTGTTTCGCAGTATACTGTATTTGCAGCCAGAGGTACATGGAGTGCAGAAAAGCAGAAACCTTGTGCAGAATAAGTCCTGTCTCACATGCAGTGCAATGTACTACATGTAAACGCAACAGTTGTTATAATCCTGGTGTATCCCTTACAGGCACAGCGGTCATCAGCCCAGAACCTACATCCAAGCCTTCATTGGGTATCAGGATCCCTTCCACCCACACCCCTCCAGTCAGGGATACCAGAAACTTCTCCATCTCTGTAAATCATTCATGTGCTGGTGCTTTGACCACTGTGGTGAACATGTCCTTGGTGATATCATATGCTTTTCTCTTAGCATGGAATATCATATTGGTTACCCTTTGTCACTCCTGTTATAGAGTTTTCCTATGGCCAACCACAACACAGACCACTCCCGGCAATACCTGGTCCTGGTAAATCTTGTCTGCATTACTTTTGGCCAATATATCCATGTAATATATGAAGATGGCCTGTAGTAACACTTAATTTCTCCTGTGAATGAATTTTTCCAGCTTTTGCCTCTCATGAGACCATGCTAAGACATGAATAACTGTGTGTGTGTGTGTGTGTGTGTGTGTGTGTGTGTGTGTGTGTGTGTGTGTGTGTGTGTGTGTGTGTGTGTGTGTGTGCGTGTGTGTGTGTGTGTGTGTGTGTGTGTGTGTGTGTGTGCGCATGCATGTGTGTGTGTGTGTGTGTGTGTGTGTGTGTGTGTGTGTGTGTGCGTGCGTGCGTGCGTGTATGTGTGTGTGTGTGTGTGTGTGTGCACACAAGCACATGACTGTTGTCTGTGTGCTGCCTCATCCAGCATTTGCTGTCCATGATGTCCCTATACCCTGTTGGGCTGGGCCCCTTCCCCTTTTCCCATACAAAGTGCAGCGAAGCACATGCTATCATAACATTCCTTCTGACAACATAGTCTTGAACCTTTGTATTGCTCTGCACACCCTGCTCTCCCTTGAGTCTGCACTGCCATGCCTCACCCCATGTTTAGGAGTCATTCTGTCATATGTGTCTGTAGCATGTTATGCCATAAGTGTGCTTAATCAATGGTGTACCCCTGACAGTAGCCATGACAGTATATTCCCTTTCTGCTGTGTTCCCACACTCACAAACACCACCTCTAATATGGCCATGTGGCTGCCATCCTCCAATGGTATTGAGTTCAGTGCAGTGCAGGAGCACATGACTAGATGTCTTATCTTCCTTCCCTGTGCCAACATGAAAGTCCATTGTCTTATTCTGTAAACTCCTGGTACCTCTGTTGCTCATTTTATAACAGCTTCATGTATCTCCACTTAATACTGTGTTGCTAACAACCTTTTAGTGTGGTTGTTATGCTAATGAGGGAATATAACCTGATAGTTTCTGAATCACTAATTTTAATGCAATAGACTAGTCATAATAATCAGTACTACCTTAGTTGTCTCTGCTCATCCTGCTGCTAGGGAAACATCCACTCTATGCTCATGCATGGAGTCTGAAACACTCAAATGCATCATGGTTCTGCACTACAGAAGCTTTTGATACCATGGCATGATGTGCACTCTGGTGCTCATCATGTGACATCTGAGTATGCTTCCATGCATGTGGGACTACCATTTCCTCCTTCAATGAAACAATGTAAGAAGATATTCCTTCCTCAGGTTCTGAGAATGGAAGGGTTCCAGTGTGATGCTCAAGGGTCAGCAAGATGTTCTTTTTCTTCCTCCACAGGGACTTGCAGCACCTCCTGCTGGGCCAATACAATGGCTTTTTGTACAAGGTGGATGCCCATATTAGCTTGCCAGAATAACAAGTTATGCAAGGCATAATTACAGTGCCCTGTGGCATGCTAACCCTGATCTGCAAAGACAATGGAAAGCAGGCATTAGGGAGAGGAAGACACAGAGTTACTGTAAGCATTGTTTTTCTTATTCTTTTAATAAGTCTACCACTGTAGTGAGTTCTACTTACTTTGATTTGCAGTTCCCAAAAGTGCAGTAAGCCAGCATGGCGGGATGTCACAAGAGGTCAGAGCATCTCTCCTGACAGAAGATAACATGTGCACTCTTCTTTTCTGCAATGAGTAGCTCTGATTGGAGAGTAGGTCAAAGGGAACAGATTACAGTGGTTCAGGAACATGTGCAGGAGTGTAGAAGATGATTTGGTAAAGAGGATTTGAGACAAATTGCAAGAAAGCAACAGGAAATGAGGATGTCAAGCAAAGAAAATAGATGGATTGCATGAAAGAAGACTCGCAACCATCAGGCATGATTCCTGAAGGAGGTAAGAGAATGGCACTGAATGGAGAGAGACTGTGACAGTCCACACAACACCCCAACCCCATGAGAAAATGGGGGTTGATGATGATGATGGTGACGATGATGAAGATTTCTTTTCTGCATGTCCAGTTTTGGTTGTAGCTGAGCCGGTTGATCCCTATGTGCCTCATAGCAGAGGAATGGATACACTCTGAAGGTGACAGGAGGGGTTCACTAGTGGCTTTCTTATCTGGTATAAGCCATCAGTGTGTGCATACAAAAATACATATATTATCTTAAGACCCAGGATAATGGGTGTTTAGTGATAGCACTTTAATTAAAATAAAACATGTTTTTAGCTTTATGACATTTGTCTCTTGTGCCTTTATATGTAGCTAACCAAAACTACAAAACTGCAGTTAAAGTCGCATTTCAAGTGTCACGCATTAATCTGTGCAGATAACTGGTGTTTTGTAAGCACTTTCAGATATGGGAGAACTTACTGTATTTAGTTGCTATATTAGAACACAAACTGAAGTTGCTTATATCTGAGACCCTAAGTTGACTGGAGGCTGATTGGCTGAGAGTACAGCTTGGCCTTCTGCAAAATGGTTAAAATCATAGTTAACATAAGTAGCTCAAAGATCATTCACCTTACAGGAAAGAGGAAAGTATTCATTAAATGTTTTGCCATCAGCCATGGTTTTGGATCAGATGCAATTTTGGTCATACTACTCTGCCAGTTAACAGGCTCCCCAAGTTTGAGCACTTGAAAGCTACAGTTACTTGCCTTTTCACATTTTATAAGTGTCAGTGTCAGTCCTACTCTGTGAACTAATAAGTAGATCACACCAGTTTCAATCCTTCCATTGTTAATTTCATATATTATTCACTGATTCAGCTGCTATTCACCAAAGTATCCTCGTGAGAAAGCATGCAACAACATCCAGCAGGTGAGATAAAACACTATTTACTGCATTTCCCTACATGCTACTTACATTTTTGTTATGCTGTAAAAGGTCATCAGCCAGTTTGTTTGTTATTTTGTGAGCTGTGAGCACTAAGGTTATAGCTTCTTGCAGAATAATCACTTTTGCACAGTGTCTTGACAGTGCTGGTTTCACATTAACAGTGCCACGACTAAATGCAGCCGTTGTGGTAGAATCCTGTTATGGGAATATGGCAACTTAATATATGATTATTCAGTTATTCAAGAAAGTCACTGGTCATGAGAAGCAATCACAGGTTTTCTCAAAGGCATATATTGCTGCAGTCAGTATATAATATTTTGTAGCTTTGCATGTTGCTGATCTTAAGATTACATTCATAGACCAGAAGCACAAGAAACTGGCCTCAGAAAGTTTGTTTTACATTTATTTGCTAAAGGCAGCTTTATTTTTGTTCCATTGTGCAGACTGAATATGTAGGATTCACTAGCAGCAGCCTGAAAATGTTAGCTATGGTGCTGTAGCCCCCTTAAGAATAATTTCCCTGCTTGCATTCATGAAAAAAAAGTATGTATCCAACGTACCTAAGCCATTTTTTCTGTCTGACTTCTAACAAGCATTCACTGGAGCATGGGGACTAGATAAGCACTGAAGCAGAAGGCCATGCTATTACATGGATAAATGCTTCAGAGCACTGAAGCAATGCAAAAACAATCACTGAAACATGGCGTTCTCAAGGTCTATGAGACAAGTGATTTCAAAGATGAAAACCATTTCAGAAAGCAGACATCTAATTATAACATATGGCTCTTCCAGACTTGAACAATAATGCATACTCAGTTTATAACTACAGCAATTATAAGAAGTTTAATTGCATTTGTTAATATACTTAAAAACTGTTCTTGTATTACATAAAATAACTTATATTCTAGAATAATTTTTACAGGCTCAGGTTACCATTTTATGGCTAGTAACATACAAATATGGATAAAAACATCACAGTCTTGCACAGTGTATTTTCACAGTATAAATATATTCTGTCTTTCTAACTGCTGTCTCTAATACAGATGGCTTTATTGTTGAATTATTGTTAGTTACATTGTAGTTTTCATGGTTATAGTAGATTAATCCACTGGATTAAACACTTTTATTAATCTGCTTTCTCCTACTGCCTGATGACAATCAAGACAATCAAATGTCATATGACTTAAGTGGCCCACTTATTCCCTGTGGGCAAGACGTGAACAAGGGAGACCATGTTTCAGACAGCCAACAAGCTTTTTCTTGCTTTAGACCTATCCCAGTTCCCTTTCAGTCATTAATGTGCACCTTGCATTGTTGGCCCTTTGATTCATATGTGCTTTCTTGCATGCATTAAATCAGGTTACAGTCCTCTATATGGCTTGTTATGGACTGCACACAGTCCTTGAGCAAAGTCCTGCACCCTAACATCTTACAAGGTAAGGTGCCATCTAGCAGGCTGTGATGGTCCACATCACTTCCTTACCCACAGAATGGGCACTCCGCAGCCAGCTCCCCCAGTGCCAGGCCACTATTAAACCTGGGTTGTCTACATTATAGCCAGTGATTCACCCTCTATGCCTCTAAAACAGCTGTCAAGGTTAGTTGTTTTGATAATTGTACAAGACCCAATAAATATGGCTGCCATTTGGTGATAAATATTTGATTTTACTACTAAGATGATTGCTGGCTAGAATGAATAAACGTTCAGCATAAAATGTAAGTGTGACAGGAAAGGGGAAAAACTTTTAAGCTATTTATTGTATAAATTTAGGCAACAGAAATTGCAGTAAGCTGTTATGCTTTTTCCTTGCATTCATCAACAGTCTTACATGAGCATTTCTATTCCTTAATAAATGTACTGCTCCAGTACCTGAAATAATATGTTTGTATTAATATAAGATATAGATATGATAAATCTCAGCTTTGCTATCTGAGTTTATATTTATGTTTCCATGATTAGTATACAGTGTGACTGTTAACTGTTTTAAAGCTAAGATGCGTACCATATAGAGTAGCACAGACAGCAAACTATTACATCAAAGGTTCAAATAGTAGCTTTTTTTTTATTACAAAACTGTATCCCAACTGCTCATCATATCATCTTATTTTGTCCCTCAGTTAATGCTGACACCCACTTTACACTGTTACTGACTGATGTATTTGCACAGGGGTAGGGCACTCACCTGCAACAGCAGTGATTCGTGTTTCCATATCAGTGCGAGGACCAAAAGCTCAGACAGAAGGAGAATAATATTACTGTCAACATCTTGCTGTCAGGATGTGATTAATGCACATTTTCAGGTTTATAGTTTTCAAGGCATCTTGAGGTAAGTGCAGGCATGGCAATAGATAGGTGAAAAACTGCCTGTACCTTATTCTAGACACAAAGTAGCATGTATAATCAGGAATTCAAGGACCTCTTGTGATTTTAAGCCTCAAGAGAGTAAAATTGGTAGGTTCAGGCATAAAAGTACAAAACTGCTGGCTCCATTGCTTGCCATGGCAGACCCACTGCTCCAGATCTTACCTAAGAATGAGTGGGAAGATACATGATTTGTCAGAATTGTCTGCTAAATGGTCAACAGACTGGCACCAAACAGGATGAAAACAATTCCAAAACTCAGATGTAATGACTACAAGGCATCTGCCACACTTGCTAACATGATTTATTTTATTTTTTTTTTTTACTAGGCAGGACCAATCGTCATCTGAGATCTGGGGTGAAAAATCTCCAGGTAAAATAATTACAAAACTGTGATCCATATATGCAAATACCACATAAAATAACTAAGCATTGCAGCTGAATTCAGAGCAAAGAAAATTTTCTGAAGTTACAGACCACTCCCAAGTAGAATAATTACAAACTTGAAAAGTTGTGTGTGCAGATATTATATATAATGAGCAGGATTAACAAATAAGCCTATCTGCAAATGCTTGTGGAATGGTGTTAAGATCTTTGAAAATAATGTGAATCATCTTTCAAAAGCCTGAACTGTTGAAACCACATGACATTAAATCTATATGATGCACAAACCATGTGTCTGAATGGAAGAACAGCTGCCAGCCCCCTTACTTTGGATTTTAAAATTCACTTTGGGGCAGCATAGGACTTGAAATGGACATATGTCATACAAATGGCTTTTGAACCACAATACAAGCATCATCAGATGTTAGAGAACTACTATGCAGGTTTTGTCAGACCCTAACTACAACTGCAGAATTGCCAAAATTGTTAAGGCTCTTATTAGCCTTAGCAGATAGGTCTAAGGTGGTCTTGCAATCCCCAGCCTCCTCAACTGCTGAAGAACTGAGTACAACGTTTCTGTCAAACCCTAACTATATCTGCAGAATTGCGGACATTTTCCATGGTTGTTATTAGCCTTAGCAGACAGTAATAAGATGGTCTTACACCCCACCCCGATTCATCACATTGAAGAACTATATAGCAGATTTCTGTCAAATCCTAACTACAACTGAAGAAGTGTTGACAGTTTACATGGCTGTTACTAGTGAGAGCAGCCAATTACCCTTGAAAATTAGCTTTGTGGTTTCCATTTGTACTGCTCAGTGGCTGGAACATAGCCTTCACAGACCTATTAGGGAAAGGAAACATCATGGCACTTTTCCCTTCTTTAGACACTACAGCTATTTATCTCTTGAATAATTTATTTCCCTTAGGTGTCACTCCCATGAGCATTTTTCCCCATTTACATCTGGTCTGGGCCACTCAAACTGAGTTCAGGTTTATGTTCTTCTAGCTGTACTCCTAACTGAGCTGACCTACAATAAGGCTGGTATAGTAATTTTGTTTTGTCCGTTCTTGAGTACCTGCATACAAATAAAAGCTTTTATCACGCCTGTATGCCATGCTAATATTGTAAATATAATTAAACATAAGGCACCACATCCTTCTCCTAGAACTGTTATAGTATGCCTGCATGTACTGATAGGCTACCACTTATACCCATTGAAAGTAGCTAGATATAAGTGTAAATATACATAAAAATTAGATGTGTTTAGGGGATATATGGTAATTGTCACACTGGTATGTGAATCAAATAATTACATAACATTCCAGGGCATGGGTTCCATTGTTAGCTTATCTAAAATATTATCCCTTATCCTTTTTTACTTCCAAGTTAGAATCCCAATATGTAAGCACACTTTTCTGAAGCTGTGTGGATAGTTAATTTCTATAACAGGCAGATTCTGTTTTGCATTATAGGATGTACATTTACAGTTGATATATGGCAGATATAATGTATCTTCACATTTAATAACCAGTGCTAGTCCACACAGGCTACTAGAACTGTAACTTACTATTTTTCTTCAAGCATCTTCTGAAGACCACCTATCAAACTCATAGTTCTGCTCATGCTCATGCTATACCCCTGGTTGAACATCAACCTCATCTACTTTTTTTACTTTTCTCCATCCCTATTAGCTGTACAGCTTTTCTTCCCATCACTACTTCCTAATCTTTACCTGGCTGCTCTACCCTCTGTACTACATTATATAACCTCTTCTTATCACCTTCTCATTTATACTAACTATCCTAATCCCTGTCCCCCTTTATAGTTATAATTAAGCTAAATGCACCAATTGTTCTATTTGCAACATATTTTTGGTGTTATATCTTATTAATATCTTTGTGACTTGTAATATTGTTGATTATTTTTAAAATGTATAATTATCAACTTTTTTATGTAATGTCTTTGAAATTTTGTTTTTTATTTTCTCTGCTAAATGGAGCTTTTCTCCTCCGGTCTCCCCCGAATATGGGCTCTTGTGACCCGGTCAGACTTTCCCGAGAAAATAAATGTCACCTGCCACCAGCCTAGTCAAATGCTGAAGAACTGTGTAACAGGCTATAGTCAGACCCTAACCACATTTACAGAATTGTCTACATTTTTCCCAGACCTTCCTTGTGCCTGGCTTGGAAACCTGTGACTACAAGACTTGGATTGATTCTAAAACCATCTGCACCTACAAAACTGATATAAGTATATTTTTTCAACTTGCTCTAACTGTTTCATATTTAACACTTCTGTGCTGTAATTATTGATTTTGTTGGCTTTATCACTGTTTTTCAGTCTGCACTTGTTAAAGAAACTCCATCTGCTTGTTGTTGTACTGCTCTTAGGCTGTTTTAACAGTATTCTGATATTTCCTGACCTCCTCTGGTACTGCAAAAGCTGTTCTGGGTTTGCAAAAAGTTCTGCTGAGTCTGCCAAAATATTTCTAAGTTTTGCAAAGTTTTTGTGTGTTGCGAGCATTTCTCAGGGTTAGTGAACATATTTCCAAGGACTACTGATATTGCAGGAATTTTGACATCTGTTGTAAAGCATGTATTACGGCACTTGCACTCAAAACCAATTTGTTTTACATTAAGAGGGTTCTTTTGCACTCTGGTAGGGGGCAGAGAGCTAAATTCAACCCATCCAGGGTGGGAGCTACTGGTCAATAGCTTATTGGACTTTTGTCTGATTGGCCAGAGCATTTAACTTTATAAAAGTCTTTCACCCTGCTGGTATAAAAGCCTGGTATTTGCACATTGTGCAAATGCAGTTTCCCATGCTTGCATATAAGGAAACCTCTTCAGTTTAAAATCTCTATAGGAAATGCTCTACACAGCCTCCCACTTTTCACAGCTGCTCAAAGAGCTGCCAGTTTGTGCAGACCAAGGTACCACTGCAGGTCATCTAAATGTATACTACTAAACACTCTCACTCTGACCTTTAAGTGATTCTCCTTCCTATCTAGAAATTGTGTTTCCTTGCCTCACATATCTTAGGCTAGACACCCATCGGAAATGCATACCCACCCACAGAAGATTGCTATAATGAGGCGCATGCTCAAAAAAGAAATATCATAGACCACGTGTTTGGGCTGCTGAAGTCATGGTTCCAGTGCCTAGATACATCAGGGGAAGCCGTCAATCCCTTGTACTCGTGCTGACAATTTCACTGTCTATGCCATCCTTCACAATATTATTCTGAGAAAACAACTGCAGCAGGAGCACCAAGGGAAAGAGGCACACATCCCACTACCACTGGCTAGGTCAGCACAGCTACATGCAAGTGAAGAGTCAGAGGGGGAATCAGCAGCTGCTGTGGGTGTAGGTAGATGTAGATATGCACAATATGCCCTTGCCCTGGCCAAGAGGCAATGGATAGCACACATGCTCACCATCTAAAGGGTAAAACCTGCATCTTAGACACATACATACAGTAACATTGATGCCAGGCAACACTCACAACCATTACTTACCCATGTGATGGCTGCGTACTGCTAGCATCACAGATTCAACACTGAAGTAAGACACTTGTAACTACTAGAGCATCAAGGTAAATGCTGAACATGGAATATGGCAATACATGTCTAAGAGCATAAATGAATGTCAGATCCTTGTATACTGTTATCTGCTGATGTAACTAAGTATCAGGTGTGTAATATAAGGTTGTTGTGCTTGTAACATATCACACTCACACACAAATCAATGTTTAGTCCAAAGCAAGGAATAACAATGGAGTTCTATATTGTTTACCACAGAAATACCAGGATAACTACATAACTGCAAGAGCAAAACTCTTGAAACTGAACATTTGTTGTGGCAACACACAAATAGTACTTGGCACCCTCACTCCAAAAACAGCAGGAAAATGACAGTTCATACAGTCTAAGGAATAACATATAATGCACTTGTTATAAATGCTTTCCACACAATTCTCACAAAATGTGTACACATTTACAACATAAAAGTCAATTGTATACAATTGCTAGTCATCTCTCACTGTGGCCAACACTCCCCTGGTGGTGTCTATGGGCCATCTTAGAAGCATAATACCACTGTGTCATTGACAATATATTAATTTACATTTCCATGGAATAAGATAGAAAAGACTGTAAGGTAGCCAGGTCTAACAATAACACTTGTAGTGGCAGTTAATAAGGTTGTCTATCTGTGAACGTCAATGCATGCCAAAAAAGCCTATACCAAGAGTGAACTGTAATACGGATACAGATAACAATTTAGTCTCCTCATGCATATATATATATATATATATATATATATATATATATATATATATATATATATATATATATAAGTATTAAATCAAGCATGTGTTTGAAAACTATATCTTAGCAACATCAGAAGACGTCTGCACAGATAAATCAAAAGGAATATTAATCGTCTGTGTTCTACAGATACAAAAGTCCCCTCACCTTTAAGTTCCCTAACTACACAGTTATCATCTTATGGTGTAGATTCAGGCCACTGAGCATGAGGAAGATGCAAATAAGGTGAGTCCCAAATGTTTGACTTTGTGAAGCAAATGTAAACATAGTGTAGGCATTACCTCTGTGTTTGTTGCTAATGGATTACAGCCATGAATGATTAGTGGGATGGAGAAGGAATACACAACAATTCAAACTGTCTACCTGCAGTAGGTGTGTCAGTCAGTATACACTTACAAAATGTAGAAGTAATTCTAGGAAGCTTTAAAATGCAAGAGGACAGCACACATTTCTCAGTTTCTGTGCACTAATAGCCAAACTCTCCTTCCTTAATGAAAATTGTATTTTACTGTCATGTAATATTGTCATACATTTTAAGGAAATTGATACAAAAAGCCCTACAGACTGCATGTCTGAGAGTACAGCACAGATAAGAGAAGAATGAACACAATATAAAGAGAAGACAGAGCTGCACTGGTGCGAACAATACTCATAAATTCATAAATAGTTGTGAGATCCAAAAAATGCACTAAATATGTAAGCAACACTTATACAAACAACTGAGAGTGTACAAGTGCTATATGTCTGTATAATATTATGGTGGAAATGGGACTCGCTTATATGCACAATGATTTTCATTCCTGCTGCAAAGCTGTTTCTGTGACAAACAAAGATAAGACACCCTTACTGTGTTTTGTAGGTTCAGTAGTCTGAAAGTTCAAACCCATAGTTGTGTATATATATGTAATGTGTGTTAAAATGTATATTGTAATGATTTTTTTTTCTTTTGTTTATAATATTAATAATTGTGTGACGTGTAGCTTAGCACAAATATGGTGAAATGGATAACTACATTAAATTTAATGTTGTTACTTGTATGACAATGACTACATAAATTACAGTTGTGAGTTAAGTGTGTGTGTGTTGCACACCTGGTAAATACAGTGAAGCATACAGTATATAGTATGTTTAGATTATAGTTCAAGTCACACATTTATCTTTTAATGTTCAAACCTAATAAACACTTGTTACAAGAACAATGCATACCTTCCGCAAACACGGTCTTGTGGCCCAAATAAATAAGCAAACAGTATCAGTTTCAGAAAGGAAACATTATTACAGCTTTTGCTTATGATTGTACAAACCCGCTAAGCAGCATTGCACGGCAGTCAACAACTCCTGAAGATCCAGAATACCTGCAAGCATCAAGGATGCACTTGTCAATTTCAAAATGAATACATTCTATAAGTGTTGTTTGCCACCACACAAACATGCTAAGCATTGTGTTGGGTGGCAATCAGTGTGCATACATAGTAATGAATGTGAAAATATGAACCAGCTGCCTAGTTGTTCCTGTGGTAACAGGGGTAAGTTAAGGACTACCAAACAGGTGAACCTGGGTTCTATTGCAACAAAGTCTAAAGTTTTATTACTACTGTTCCAGTTTACTTTATATAAAAATCAACATTAGTAAAATAATTACACATAGAAATAACTATATTTAGCAGGTGCATTGAGCATACACAGGATATCAGATATATATTGCATGTGTAAATGCGTGTATTAGTATAACTATGGTTCTACAATTAAACAATTTTTTTATTTCATGTTACACACATACATGGTTAAACACTCAACTCTTTAATGCATATGTGTAACTAATGATCAGGTCTAACAAACAAGGTCTCACATGCAATGATCACTCTGCACAGTAATGACTGTAAAAATACACATGTAGTCCAACCTTCCCTGTGGCAACTTGTATAAGTTAATGCTCACAGTACAGGTGAGGCAGGGTTCTAATTTAGCACACTCCCAATGTTATTAATGGTTGTCCATTCAATTTTAAAAATATAAAGAACAATGTAAACATAATTATAATTAACATTAACTGCGTACAGCACTGGAGCTCATATGAATTATATGTGTGACTTCATAATTTATTGATAGTCATACACATATGAATGTATAAACCAGGACCTTGCCAGGTTCACATACATACATGGTATATATAATTAATGAGCATATCTGTCAAGCACTTCTTCACTGGCAAGGATGAAAAAACACTTATGAGGAAGAATATGTTTTGTCTATTTTACATAGGATTGAATCCACTGCAGTGGTGGTGCTGCGGTAGCGTTGTCGCCTCACAGTTAGCCGTTGCCCGTTCGATCCCCAGTTAGAGCGTCTTCTGTGTGGCGGCATGCATGAACAGGTGTTCCTTTGTGGAAGGTTGTACGTTAGGCCCGGCAAGCCAGCACGTAAAACTCTACTGCCAATCATTAGAACAATACACATAGTTTTCTATTCAATGTGGTTGAAATTGTACATAAAAACTCTAGAGGGGGACCTTGGCACTTGATACTCCAAGAACGGGAACTCTTATGGCAGTTCAAAACGAATGCATACTCATATCCTGGGATCAATGATATGTGCTCGATTAAATGTTTATTAAAGTTAAGAGCTCTGGATAGATAAGATATATAAAATACATACATTCAACACATATATCGTTTTCTGCATAAATTAATTTCTGCTTTTTACCTAGAAAGTAAGTTGTTTTTTAAATTTATTATTTTTTTAAATTATTGAGTTAAAAAATTTTATTGGGTAAATAAGAAAATCTAAGTTTAAAATGTTTGTTCAAAAAGTCCTTTTAGTGTAAATGGAATTATAATGTATGTTTAGAAAGAACGGTAGATAGTAAGACATCTATAATGATTTCTCTGTAATATATTAGTACAGACTAATCTATTTGAGCTGTTTAATGATTGATTAATTATTTAATTGTTTAATTAAAATGGCATTGTTAGTATGTATAAATATCCGTACACTTTCCTGTATAAACTTGTCTGAAGAAGTGCATGCATTGGCGTGCATGAAAGCGCTAACAAGTAAAAGGATTTCTTGCAGCATCGACTTGGCGTAATTTGTTACTATCACTTTGGTTTTTCTTTTCTAAGTTTTAGTTGTTTGTGGTTTTTATAGCATGTATATGTGTTTGTGTGATCACTGGGTCGTCATTCAAGAGACCACTTTAGACTGCATGCGAGACATTACTACTACCATCTTCTTCTCAACAGACTCTGCTGAAGTCATAAGCTATAAAGTGTTGTCTGACACTAGAGAAGGCAGACTTGTGCTGTAGCACTTGCATTAAGTACTGTGGTCTATAAATAGTTAGGTAGGGGTTCTACTGTCCTTGTGGTCAACTGGTTTGTGTTTGCATTCAGCAATCAGTGTGGTAACAATTTTAAAACATGTGAGTCTAAAGCAATGTCAAATCATCCAGCGAACATCTTCTTGTAACACAAAGACTGATGAGGTCATCCTGTATAACATGCAGTCTGACAGTGTTCAAGACAAACCTGTGCTGTGGCAGAAACAGTAATTCCTGTGTTTTCAAGCTATTTTACCTGTATAAATATAGGTTCTAGTCTGAAAGCAGGCAACATGAGTGTGTATACATCCAAACATTACTTTTAAGGCAATTTTACCCAGAGATATGACTCTACATCCATGTCACACACTCCTCTCAACATTGTGTTCTCAGCATGCAACAATGCTATCATACTCCATAAAGTGCACTATGACAGTGTTAAAGTCAGATATATGTGTTGGTGCTAGTGTTACATAGCATGGTCATTCATCTTCTATATCGACACAGGTGTAATGTTCAACACGGGCCCAGTCTACTGCTGTGTGTGTGTGGTTGGTGGCACATTATGATCATTGTATGATTTTTAGAATCTCTTTTCATTTCATTCCCACTTAGGAGGACATTTAATGTAGCCCCATGCAACCATCATCCTCTTTTTTTGCCTGGTCATATGACATCCTTCCAGCAGAGGAGTAGGGGATGTTTTCATGTCAAATATTCATGCATACACACATCATGAATCAGAGTCCTTCCATGAGCCACTGCAGCCATCTCCAGACTACTGTATGAGTAATCACTAATTATGTTATTGTGTGGTGCATATGCCCCATATGGACAGTGGCAGTATATAATGCAATCCAACCAATACACATATATGCACAATAGTCTTACTATCTTCCATCATACAAATAGTATAATAATGACTAGGATTTATGTGATGTTGGCTGCTGACCTAGTAATGTCCTTTAACCATATGAACATTTGACATGTCAATGTTGCTGTCATTGACATGGGCTATATTGAGGTGTGGATGTACAGTATGGCTACAAAAGGGTATTACAATCAGTGATGTGAGCAAATGTATCGATGGCCACTGCAGCCATTTCATTAGATGATCCTTCCATGACAGCTGTAGTAAGATGCCCTCTGAGAACTGTTGACATGGTATGATACACTTTTAAGTATATTGGTGGCTCATTAGGATGTGTTGTTGTTGTGGAGCAGCTCAACATCATGGTGCTATCATTCTGATATTGTCCATGATTGCACATGCTTCTGTCTGTTGTTGCCCATGAGCCTGTTGCTATGTGTCCTGCTTGGTTGAGACCTGTGTTGAAGTTGCATTCATATTCAAGCAACTAATTTTGTACATCTTCACAATATGCACCTAGCCCCTATTGTAAATACTGTCCTTGTTAAATGTCCTCTCCAGTGATCATGTCAAGATGCTTATATTACAAAAAAATCTTCTCCATTAATATGTCAACTTGCGTGACTGTCGCAAAATATATAATAACTGCATGATGCTATAACTATACCCACACAGGAGGTGTAAACAGCAATACGTACTGTATCATGTAGATATATGATTACTATTCAAGCTATAGCTAGCTTGTGTTTGTGGTGTACATAAATTGACATGCCCTCATATTCTGTACATTGCCATGTTTCATCTGTCTTCTTCCCCTACATTCATTCCTGCAATTTGTGAGTGTGTGACCTTTTTCAATAAACACACTTCTCCTGAATAAGTAATTAAAATGCAGTCCCTGTACCCTTACCGATCACTGACAAAATGTTTATTCAGTATGTCTAACACAGGTTTGCACACTACTCTTCACTGACTATACTCACCTATAATGTGTTGAAACTTTAGGCACAGCCTTATGTTAAACCCTGGTAGTCATTCTGGCTGTCTGTGCAATCCTACAGAATTTGCACATATATAAGTGGAGTTGCATGTCTGCTGGTGTTTGTGCTGCTTTACGTGGTTTTCTGGCCAGCAACATTGTTGCTAGCCTGAAACAGTGCTTCTATTTGTGCAATTTCATTGAGGGACATGCATATGAAATTAGTATTGCTGCTCATCGTGCTAACATTTAAACTCCATTTATGCTTTGCGTTAAGTCTACATGGAGTTTATTGAATCTCCAGGTGAGTATAATAAATATAAGAGTATTAATGAGATATAACATGTCACCATAGGTGAAAGGCTAAGGAAAATGTTTCACAAAAGACAATATATTAACACCAAAAGCAGGAGTATGGTCACATTTATAAAGAATGATTCAATCAATATTTGCTGATACTCTCAGAGTTGTTAACCTAACACTAGAAAACATCCAGCAAAAGGCAAAATATGTGTTACTTGCAAAAAAAAAAGAACCATTCTGCAAGAGTTTTCTGGAACATACTTAAGCGTAGCTGCAAGATGGTGAGACATCTAAGAAAGCGACACAGGAACACTACTGACAGAATGACAATTCAAAGGGGATTACAACAGAAAATTCAAAGACCTCAAGAAATATAAGACAATGCATTAAATATTATGACAAGGCTGATTTTATGTATACATATTTGAATAAGATTAATCAAGATGCTAGAAAATAAGTGATATTAGGGTTGCACCATTTAAGTGGGCCAAAGTGGGACGTAGGGATGTGGCCAGTATGAAACTGGCCACACTCTCTACCCATGACATCACCACAGGAGTTGTGAAGGAGATGCAGTTATGGGTGCAACAGTGTGAAGCTATTCTAGCATACTGAAATTTAAATTATGCAGCTATAATAGTAAAAAGCAAAATATTACTGCAAACCTTCTGACATACATTACTTATTATATAGCTGTAATAGTAACTAAATTTGACTAAAAACACACATTATGCATATTAAATAAATGAGTATGTTTATTTAAACAAAGCAAAACCCTTTAAATTCTATATATTACACTAGACATAACAATTCTAAACAAGAAAACTAAAAAAAATCTACATACTGCCCACAAGTACACTAGCATTTTTAAACATGTACATAAACAGAGTAGGTTTACTGTACATTAAAGCAAAAAAAAAACTTTAAATTCTATTTGCTACACTAACTGTAACTATTCTAAAAATGAAAATGAAAAATAAACGTGCTGCACACTACAAGCACACTAAAATAAATCACTTATTTTTAATTGTGTACTTCATATTTGATTTGATGACATGTATAAGTGCCTTATCTGATATAATATTTATTTTATTTTATTTGACATTTGTTGACCGGGAAAGTCCATTGGGTCAAGGGGCCATTTTCAATGGAGGCTCAGGGAGAAAAGCTCCAAAAACAGTTACAGAAAATTAAATAACATGGTATTAAAATGGTAAGAATGTTATATATATACAATTATTACAAATTAAATCACAGTGATACATAGCATTCAAACAGGTGTGCAAAATTAAAAAAATAACATATGACATGAAGGTTTATAGAAATGTGCACAGTTAGTGGGCTAGTAGGAGTTGCAGACTGAGGACCAAAAACACAGGGTGGTTTAATCATGTGATTACAGTAGCAGAGATGATTGTTAAGAAAGTGATCTTTCAGTGCTGTTTTAAAAGTTTTTAAAGTATCTAATTGGGTAATATTTGATATTTGATTTTGATTATTTGGGTAGAGTCTAATTGGGTAATATTTGAATAAAAGTCACTATATTTCATCCGGTAATTTATACTCTAGCTACACTAAAACAATTTTGTACATCTGTCCATTTATTTTAACCAAAGAAAAACCTCTCTCCACAAATGCATTGGATGTTGGTATAAATAATACCCTAATAAATATGGGATATAATGTAGCCAGCTCTACTCCTTTTCTGAAAAGCTTCAGCCACTTTTTTCCTGGTCATCAACCTGTGGTATTTAATTAGAAAGTCTAGAAAAAGACTGTCTTCATCTATGTCCTCCTGACTGATGGCAGTGGTCACATTGAGTAAGTCACTGAGTGCAAAGGGCTCAGTTAAATATAACTTAGTGTGAACAAGTAGTTGATTTCCCTAAAATCAAACCACTGTTTTAAGTACTTAACTGCTGTCTCCAAAAATATGATGAAGTCTGTTTTCAGCTTGTTAAAAGAAGGATGTCTAATGATTTCATAAGTGCCCTAAGTTTTCCACCAAATAAAGCATCTTCTGCTGTGGCCTGCAGTTTTTCCTTGAGAGATAGCATCACTGAAAATCTTTCCATGGCAGTAAGTGCTGTTTTTTTCTAGTATATTTATGTGCTCATTGAAATTAATGAGAATAGCACTGAGAAAGCATTGGGCAGTATAGACAATGTATTCCTGCCATGCTCATTATCTGAAAAGAACAGCCATATCTGATGGGGGGGGGGGGTCTCCACTTCTTCCTAGGAGAGAAAATATGAATAGAGCACTGGAAGATATTTTCTACTCTCTTAGTGGCTGGCAGGAGTGATAGCCAACTTGTTGGCACATGCCTTAGAAGATTCTCAAATTCCACACAGATCACAAAGAAGTCTTTCAAGCCTCTTTTCCTTGTGGCAGACCATGGGAAATGACTGAAGAGTTTCATCACAAAGACTTCCATATCATAAGGTAGTTGTGCTGCAGCTTTTTTGGCCACATTATGAATTACGTGGGCACCAGAGTTAACTTTCTGAAGTGATAAGCACTTTCTTTTTATCTGGTATACACACCAGATTTCTTTCCATATTTGACACTGGCATTATGGGTCCCATAGATTGAAATGCTGCTTCAGGGTAAGGAGTGCTTTTCCATAATGTTCAAAATCTATTGAGATATGGCCTCGGCAGGTTTATCGGGGTCTTACAGATGTCAAAAAGGCCATTCACCATTCCTTCTTCTTTGGAAAAGTACTGTAGAATAAGTGGAAATAATTTTGTGTTTCTCTTGTTGGAAGCATCTGATGATATGGCAAATGAAAAGCCTGGTTTCTGCAGATCATGCAGAAGGCATTCCAATATGTGCTCTCCCAGAACATTTTCAACAATGGCCTCAGCATTGGTCCTTCCACAAGATAGTTTCCTCACAACTTCTGAGTTGCTGTACACTGCCCTATTTTACTGCACAGTCCAAACTGTTATAGGAGACATTATGCTTAGCTTCACAGAATACCTCAGAAGTTTCTACTGTAGTGATCTTAAGCTCTGGTCCTTCAAGGTTTGTGTTCCTTGCCCACTTTGTGATCAGGTGACTTGATTTTGTTTGTAGAATAGCAGTCCTATGTTGGTCAGTTGTCTCATGTCATGTGACATCATTTCTTCTACCATGGGTGACTAGGAATTCCTATTTGCAGTATCTACAGAATGCTTTCAGGTCATTGCATTTCTTGATCTAGTCAAATTCCATTTATCAAACATCCTGCCACTTGCACATTCTCTTATTAGCAGTAGACTGTAATGAAGCCACTGCTCTCTTCATTCATGAATCTGTACTTACCTGATATGCAACATATTTAGCAGAACTGTGTTAGTAGGATGCAGTAACATAGTAAAACGGTGCTAGAAGCATGCAGTAACATAGCAAAACTGTGTTCGTAGGATGCAGTAACAGCAAAACTGTGCTAGTAGCCTGCAGTAACAGCAACACTGTGTTACTAGGATGCAATAACATAGCAAAACTGGCATTTGAATGAACTAGCTTGAAAAACACTGGCATTTGAAAGAACTGGAATGAAAAGTACAATATTTGAAAGAACTGGATTAAAGAAACACTGGCATTAAAAACATGGCATGTAAAAGAAGTGGCATTTGAAAGAACTGGCTTGAACAAAATTGGCATCTGAAAGAACTGGCTTGAAAAACACTGGCCTGAGGAACATTAGATCTATAAGAACTGGCTTGAAACAACATAGCATCTGAAGAACTTGCTTAAAAAAACACTGGCATGAAAAACATATGAAAGAACTGTCATTTGAAAGAACTGGCTTGGAAAACAGTGGCATGAACAACATATCATCTGAAACTGGTATGAAACACTGTCATTTGAAAGGACAAGCATGAAACTAGCATTTGAACGAAATGGCATACAAAACACTGTCATTTGAAAGAACAAGCATGAAACTAGCATTTGAAAGAAATGGCATAAAAAACACTGGCATTTGAACGAACTAGTTTGAAAAACATGGCATCTGAAAACTGGCATAAAAATACTGGCATCTGAAACATGAAACAATTTGTAAAGTAGTTCTGCATGATCTATGGCATAGACTTACTGAAGACCTGAGCAATGTAAGAGAAAAGGGAATTTTAACATTACAAAGTATTTAAAAAATTAAAATGGTTAATGATGTAATAACACAATATACCCCACTGCTAAGCACTGGGGAAAACACATTTCAGGGATTAAAACCAGCTACAGCCATACCTCTCAACCTCTTAACAGCAAGAAATCTGGACAAAACCAAATATAACGAAGGGACAAAGTCCCAAAAATCAGGTAAATATTTTAATTGTTACAGTTATAAACTTAGAAAGTTACTAGAATATGTTTTGCTTTAACATACATTTTTTTTTGAAAGACATGAAATCTGAAACTCAAACATCTCTTAGTAGTGATTTCAAACCCAAATGATTTGTCAGAAAACGACAAAGTTTATGGGGAACAGACCAAAAATATGAAGGAAAAATCTAATAATTCTGCAAAAATTGGAACAGTTGAGTTATGTTGTTAGCAGTTGTATGTCCCTTGTCTTTGGGCTTTTCCCGGTTAGGGGTTGCCACAGCAGAACTCCGGTCCGCTAATGATTGGTAGTTGATTTTTACGTGCCAAGTTACCAGCCCTGACGCACAACCTTCAACAAAGGTATGCCCATTCAATCATGTCTTCATGCAGAAGATGCTCTAGCTGAGAATCGAACCAGACAGCGTCTTACTGTGAGGCGACAACACTACCGCAGCACCGCCACCGCAGGTAGTTGTATGTCCCTTGTCTAATGAAAGAAAATAAAAAGCACTTTTACAAACCATTATCAGATGCAGTTTTTTAACCATCAACACTATTAAAACACAATAGCTACAGGTTTAGCTTTTTGTCCATGATACATTTTACATCTAAGCAGGGTTGGAATTTTTTTTAAATCATTAACATTATAATAATGATTTACCATGCACAACAAAGTTTATCATTGAACACTCCCCCAGAAAAAAAATACACATTTTCACTTTTAAAACTGCTTCTTGCAAGTCATCAATAAACAGCAACTATAAATTACAATGCACTGCAGACCCTATGACCCAATTTACCTCTGAACATAGCATTAATAAGAAAAAAAGAACTAAATAAAACCTATGGCACTAATTTACCCTGCACAACAAAGAACTAAATAAATATCCCAGTAGCAGCTCAGCCATATTCGCACTATACCCAAAGCAGTACATTTTAAACTTCTTGAAGGCAGCATTAAAAAATAAACAAAATACAGACATTTCCAAACCAAAATGGCAAAGTATCCCAAAACATTTCTATATGCAATAGCAAACTATCCTGAAATAACCGCGATAACATATATTTGTAATGTACTAAATGCACTACATTTACCCTCACTGAACATTTCCCCCACCTGGAAAAAAAGTTCTATACATACATTTTCATCTTTAAAAACTATTGCTTGCAAATCATCCCAAAGCAACCACTATAGATTCAAATAATAAGGTACAGCACATGCTGTTGTGTCTTTCGGCTTTTCCCGGTTAGGGGTCGCCACAGCAGAACTCTGGTCCGCTAATGATTGGTAGTTGATTTTTACGTGCCGAGTTACCAGCCCTGATGCACAACCTTCAATGAAGGTACGCCCATTCACGCATGTCTCCATGCAGAAGACGGTCTAGTTGAGAATCAAACCAGACAGCGTCTTACTGTGAGGCGACAATGCTACCGGAAAACCACCACCATGGGTAATAAGGTACAGCACACCCCCCCCAAAAATAAAGAGAATTATATATACAACTTATTACACATTTAAACACTCCTACTTACAAATCCCAAAACAAGCACCATAGATTCAAATACTGTAAAACGTCCTATTTACATCTGATAATTTAAACAAGTAAAAATTAAAATAAAGCACAATATTCCCACTTTTTAAAAAGTTAGTGCCATCACATGCTACTTGTACTTACCATTACAATCACAGTCTTCACTGGGGTGGCAGGGTTGGCTGGGCTGCCTCCCTGGATGGATTACCTTCTGGACTGGCTTGTCTTTCCTTATGGACTGGTTTGCTGACTTGGCTTCCCTTGGGCTGGCTTGCTGGCTTGGCTGTTGGATTCCATTGAACTGGCTTGCTGGCCTGGCTGTTGAATTCCCTTCGGCTAGCTTGCTGGAGTCACTTGCCTTGAGCTAATTTGCTAGAGTGGCTTGTTGGTTTTCCCCTGGCTTCTCAAACCCTCGATCACTGAAAAAGCAAATCTCAGTTCTTTGGGGAATGCTTCTTCTCTGGCTGTAGAAGCACTGATAAAAATGTGCTCTACAGCTGCAGGCTTTCTAGGACTCTTCCTGCCCCAATCCCTACCCCCTTACTGAAATGCAGCCAATCGTTGCACAAATTTAAACACCCAGACCTAGCAGGGAAAGCTCTGCCTATGGGTCAAGCTTGATGACATAATTGAATCACTGTGGAAAAGCTAGAACTTTTTAAGTGCTTCATGTTTTACCTCCTCCAAACAATGCCAAAGATAGCAAACTATAATGTATATTTGATAAAATATTTCAGCACAACTCTCTCACTGATAGAATTAATACAGACTATGATTTTAAATATGCTGAGAAACATAAAAATGTACAGTTCAGCTATCATGAATGCCAGTTTTAACTTGAACTTTCAGACACTTTCAGAACTCAAAGTACATGTAAACAAACATCTTTATGCAGTTAGTTCACATTTCTATGTGAAAAAAGACACTGAGGTGTGCATGGTTAACATTTCTAATGGGATATATTCTGACAATACACTATTTTTTGAAGCAATTTTGTGAAAATAATAACTTTAACTACTTTAATATTCATGCAATTAAAATATCCCAGTACAGATATTTTTACAAGGATATGTACCTACACAGGTGCAGATAGTTGTACATCTAAGGCACTTCACAAGGATTACAACGATACTTGCTTATTACAGTGATTACCTGTGTTATAACAATTTTTTTCTTTCTTAACATTATCTTTATTAATGACAAATAGGATCTGCCATATAACCATATATCTATATCACTGGAAAACACTCTCACATATCCATTTTTCAACATGGGGCCGCCACTCTATTTTCCTGCTAAAAGTTTCTGTGACCCCAATCCTGAAAAGTGGATTCAGTGTTAAAAAGTTGTGCAAATCACATTATTCACACAATATCTATTACCTTCAGCATTTGCAGTTAACTGTTATCTATTCACACAGCCTTCCCACAACTGAATTGTTTAATGAATGCAGTAACTACATTTAAAGAGATTGCTGCTTGTGGCCCTACCTTCTCAAAGGAAAGCATGCCCACCAGATCCTGGAGTTCCTCAAAGTGCTCATTCCACCTCACAACAAAGTCCCATGTCAAGATCAACATTTCATGGCCCTGATTTAGAACATTGTGTGCATTGCCCCCTACCTTAGTCACTGGATATATTGTTTGATCCTCTTTCAGTCAGCCTGAAGTCATTCTCCATGGCTTTGTCAAATGCCTGCCATATCTGGATCTTCACTCTGGTGACTGTCATAAATGCTGCCTTCCAGCACATTTTGTACCTATCAACCAATGCAGAGACACCCTCTTTCCTCTTGTTAACATTGAAATAAGGTATTTTATAGGTCCATATGTGAATACTAAGTGAACTGCCCTGAAGGGGCATTTTAAGTCTAGCAAATATCCCAAAGTTAGAATCAAGCCCTGTACATTATAAACATGAGGTGAATGTCTTAGCAATTAGGCCAAACACAATCCCCCTTTTACACCCAACTGATGTCTGCAACCATTAAGGTGTCTGCAAAATATCCCACCTAATTTTCTTTGAAGTGAGAAGTTCCCTCACTACTAATATTCACCAGTAGGTTCAAGATTTGTCACCATGACAATCAGTGACCACCTTTATGGAATTGACTGACTACTGGGAAGAAAACTGTGGCCATAGTAAGCAATCTGAGATTCCCTCCTAGCTGTTCATGTGTATGAATGTTACACACACTTACACACACACACACACACACACACACACACACACACACACAGACACACACACACACACACCACAGGCAGGCCTGCATAATGACACATGCAGACACATAACATAGACACACACACACACACACACACACACACACACACACACACACACACACACACACACAGACACACACACACACATACACACACACACACGAGTCAAACTGAATGCAAAAGTCCTTTTGATAATGTAGCGCTGCTCACTATCTCCATTAAAAAGTTTGAATCAGATTAAATGAACAGGATAGGAGTCCAGCCATAGCAGGACAGGGATCTGAGATCACTGGGATCTGTCTAGCCACATGAGCTTCTGAGAGATGCTACTACTAGTTGAGCAGCAGAATGTAGTTATTTGTGTACTAATATTTTTATTACAGTAAACTTTGAAGATGTGTATTTGCAGCTACTAGACAGACCTTAAATACGGGTATATGTCCATATGTATTATTTACTGACTATAAACCGTTAAAAATTATCCTGCATTATTTACCAATTATAAATCCTTAAAAATTGTACAGCAATTGGCTGGTTATACAGGGTTACTTTGGCTAAGTCTTGCAACTGTCACTTGGTTTACTGACTTGAAAAAATGTTATGTGGATCATTGTGGCAACTTTCTTGTTTTTTCTCTCATTCCTTTGAATGGATTCTGCAAACTGTTTAGAAATGCAACTATATAGTGTGATTATTGTCTTAGTTGCTGCTGTTTCTTGAGGCAGGTCACCATAGATATATAGATAGATAGATACTGAGAGAGAGAGAGAGAGAGAGAGACAGGCAGACAGACAGAGAGAGAGAGAGAGAGAGATAAGCAGTGCACTTTCAGGCTATATGCTAATGTCTGGTAAAACCAATGGAAATATATCACAGACACTAGCTATATTTGTCAGATGTGAACATCATGGGGGGAAAAAACTACACTTCTGTAGGTGCACATTGATACTACTTATATCAGAAACTGAACAGCAACATTGCAATTGGCTGCAGATCTGTACACCCAGAAAGTGGCTCTAGAACAGAACTGGAAACTGGCTGGTGCAATAGGTTCAAATTTCTCAGGATTGTAACTTACATTATCATTTTTTTTTTAAGAAATTGCTAAATTCACAACAATTGGAAACTCATCTAAATACAGTGGAGTACAACTGTACAAAAATACAGCAAAATGGTTGATTTGCCTTTATTGCACTGAAATGGAGTTTGGACAGGACTGATGATACATTTTCATTGCACTGGAATAGAGAATGGAGAGGAACTCTTAAAGTGCATATTTCTGCAATGGTTTCAAAGGAACCCACATTCATAGCACATGAAAATGTACACAAAGAACTATGGTGTGTGTGTGTGTGTGTGTGTGTTTGTGTGTGTGTGTGTGTGTGTGTGTGTGTGTGTGTGTGTGTGTGTGTGTGTGTGTGTATTTACTATTTATTTTTATAGCTGCACAAAAATGTATGATAAGAATATTCAAATAGGCAGATGGGACTCTTCGAATGAGTAACTTCAAGCAGGATACAAGGCAACTACACATTTAATGAGCTTACCTATGTAGGACTGAATTGAATGTGATAAAGTAAAGTGAGTTATTAAGTCTCAAAAATCCATCAGAATGAGAAAAACAGGAGTGCTTCTTAAAATGTTAGCAATAAATACTGAGAGTTAATAAGGAAAATGAATGTAAACTAGACAGAGGTGCAGAGTGAAATATTATTTTTGAAATATTTTGAAGCACTGAGAATAAAGGCATAAAAAAGCAATGTGTTAATTGTTAACATATTAAGGGCACTAAGTAAAGCCACTGGGTGAAAAGCTACTGATGTGAACATAAAAGTAAGATGTGCAATAGTGTTCCTCAAATAACATCAATTAAAGAAACTAACTTACCTAATATTCTAGATTGTTTCACTTGAGGGAGGAAAAATAATAAAACAAACTCATGGGGTGAAAAGAATGAGTGAATAAAAAGAGAATGTATCCCTGTGCCTATTTAGAAACAGTTACACAGTCATAGAGACATTTCAAATGCTATACAGACCCATAGCATTAATATCCTTCATAAACATATTGATTAATTTTCAGGCTTAGGAAGTTTTCCATGAGAGCATCATACACAAATCCTTATGCTATGCCAACAACAAATGCCATCAGGACTCTTAGAAGTAGAATTTAGCAAGTGTTGACCTGAACTGAATATTAGCCTGGTTTGAAGAAACAAGTAGATCCAAAAGAATGGGTGAATAGCATCTGTACTATTGTAAAACTAAGAAGCACTTCATTTATGTTGATCTCCAAAATCTGAATAAAGTAATTACAGCTGAATAAGTTGTATCAACAATGTCAAATGTTAAGTTATTTTCAGTACTGATGTAAACTAGAGATTCTGCCATGTAAAACTAGATGATGAAAACTCAAAATTGTCTACATTTAATATGCCATTAACAGTGTACATATTCCTTAGACTTCTGTATGGTATTTTATCAGCACCAGATGTGCTCCAAAGAGCTATTGCACAGGTTATTGAATGTTTAATGGTATAAAACCATAACTGATGATTTATTAGGGTTGGGTCAGCCACAAAAAGTGCATGACATTACACTAATATAGCTGCAATATAGATTAATGCAGAAATATTTCAAGTTAAATAATAAAAATGTAAAATGTTCTAACATCAGAGGATTTGAAACTGTAGAAAGAAAAAGAAAAAGTAATTGTGCAAATACAAAAAAATGGAAGACAGGAAGGCCTTATAGAGGCTTTTTAGTAGTGATGCACTCATTTTCAAAAAGTGTAATACCTAAATGCCTGATATAACTATGCAACTAAGAAGGCTGTTACAGTAAAATGTTGCCTGGAAATATAATTATGAAAAGGAAATGAATTTTTAAATGCTGAAGAAACTAGTTACAGAAGCATCAACATCAAAGTGTTATGATGTAAATAAGCCTATAGAAATGAGACGGCAGTTGCAATGGTAATAGACATGTGATCCCATAACATACTATACCAGTTGCATATGGATCAATAGTATGTGAAGATGCACAAAAATATACCTGCTCCCATAGAATAGAAATCAGTGACAACTTGCATGAATTTGAAAAATACCATGAATATTTGATGGCAAAGATTCTGAAAGCAATTCCTGATAAAATGACATCAGTAGAGTGCAGGATGTGTAATCTGTTCTATTTTAAAAAAAGGTCATGTATCCTATATATCCATATCATTATTCAAACTTTCTAGAAATAATCAAACTGACAGATGCAACAGGCACATGTGTGTTTAGTACAGTAAAGTATTTATTCTTGAAAAGGGATGCCTGATATTTGCATATCTGATAATGGCTCTCCGTACAAAAGTCAGAAATTCAGAAGAGTTGTTCATATGATGTCCTCCACACTACCCACAGTATAATGAACAAGTGGAGAGACCCATTTCATAAGAAGGCACACAAACTTTGAGTATTGTCATCTCACAATTTTGGACTACAGGAATATTCCAGTGAGTGGATTTAGTCTCTCACTTGCTCATTTGCTAATGGCAGAAGATTTAAAAGCAGATTACCTACTTCAACTACTCTACCAGTGTCTGAATATCAATACAACGTAAATAAATTATTATAAAAAATAGCAGAGACATAAGTACTACTTTAATAAGAACTACAGAAGATTACTAGATTTACAAACTAAAGATAAAATATCAAGGCAAAATCCTTGAAAACATTTGCAGTCTAAAGCTGAAGTAGTTGGTGAAACTGATGAATGAAATCTGAATAGGAGGAAAGTCAAACATTTGTATGTGACAATCATACTGCCATTCAAAAAAGATGAGGAATTCCACTGAAGAAGCCAGCCAGATATATAAACAGCTGCGGAGCTGCTTTTGACACTAAAGACTTGAAAGCTGCATTTACTATATTTATCAATGTAAACAACAATCTGATTTTGATATAAAAAACAGTTGCATATTTGATATAAGGTTAAGGATGATTTAGCACAGGGGATCAACATTTTCAAATATGCTAAAGCTTAGCTAGAGGAAGTTAAGTGTCACATCATCAGAGTAAATACATCATGGAGGTTACTATCACATCCGCAGTGTCTTTGTTGTGTAGGGAACATTTATAAAAATATTCAGATAGTACAATTGTGTAACTAGATAATTTACTGAGTATGAGAAAGACAACAAATGTACATCTCTGTAATTTATGTAAACTTCTGCAAGGATTTCAAACTATATTTTGAAAGTTAAAAAATTTACTTGGATGTTTAATATATCACTGATGGAAACATAGTCTGGGTATGAACGGGATACGCCCTTTTGCATAGAATGCAAAGGCAATTCATGAGTTACCCCAAACACACACAGACACAAACATGCACACACACCCACACACATGCTCGCACATGCACCCGCACACACACACACACACACACACACACACACACACACACACACACACACACACACACACACACACACACGCAGCCACAGCATTTCATGACTATTTTCAAACATTCAGATGTTACAGGAAGAAAATGTGTTTTGACATTGAAAGAAATGATGATTTTTGATAAGGTGTAATAGATGTTACCATATTGTATAGAATAAGTGAGTGATTCAATATGTCCTGCATTAACAGAATGAAAGCCCAGTCTCATATGTATCAAGAACCCTTTTTCCTCTTGAGACAAATCATTTCTAAATTAAGAAAGAAACACTTGCTTTGGATTTTCAAGTAAAAAAAAAAATCTTCCAAATCTCTGCTTTAGAAAAATCAAAATGTTTACTAACCAGAGGAATTTATTAACATTGCTATGTGACCAGAAGAATTTGTCTCTAATGGCAGCAGAAAGAATTCAGACAAAGCTGCAGCTCTGTCAGTTTATGATTTTTAACTAGAGTACAAAGTTTCCAGGGGTCATAACAATATAGATTGTCTCTTCAGACATCCATTACCAGAAATATCAGATAATGCTACAGAAGGGATCTTAGACTATGTGGACACTCTCACTGAGAACATTTTCAGGACATTCCTGGTAAATGAGACTATTTTCAGGACATTACTAATAAAGCTGATTTTGAGACTACATGTAACTAGAGTCATCAAGGAGCTGTCACAAGTATTGTCAAAGTCAAAGTAAACTTTACTGTCATTCAGACCCACACACAGTGCGAGTTAAATGAAATTACGTTTCTTCATTTCCAAGTGTATATGTCACATACAACTACAGACAATAACAAGGACATACAACAGCACAGTAACATATACATATACTAAACAAGACTGACAAGATCTGAGATACCTCTAGAACTTTGGTAGCAGCCTTCATCAAATATTGCATATGTGGAAAAGCAATTATTGCACAGAGTATCCAAAATATACTGAATAGCATAAGTATATTGTGCAGAAAGTTCAGTTACTATTGATTGCACTTTTAAGCAGTTTGATGTAGGTATTGCACAAGAAGACAGCTGTACTACTGATTGTTCCGGTCACCAGCTACTGATATGTTGTAGAGTTCAACAGTCTGATAGCATGTGAGAAGAAGCTCCTACTAAACCTGGAGGGCTTACAACGCATACTACATTATCGTCTTCCTGAAGATAAGCAGGAGAACAGGGTGTGTGTGGTTGCTGATTATTTTTCTGGCTCTGCCAATATATTGGGATTTGTATAGGGTCTGCAGAAATCGAAGTGGCTGAGGAAGGATTGATTGATAAAAGAAAACATAGATGAGCGTTTGAAAACAGTTTATGAAAGAAGGCTGAAATATTCACTGGAAAAGATTTTGTTTTATGGGACACATGACTCATTGTTCCAAGGAAGCTCAACACAGTGTACTGCAGGCATTTCATGCATGTCACTCCAGTATTGTTAAAAATAGCCCACCAGGGTACAAAGCAAGAAGTGGGCCAGTTCACAGAGTCATATAAGCCTTCAAGGCAGGTATGAAGAAACTGTCATACATCAAGTTGGAAATGAAAGAAAATATCACTGTTTTTTATATAAATCTGCAGATCACGTCTGAGTTGTGCTACAGGGCAAACATTTGCAATAAGATTCTGAAAGAAACACAGCAGAACCAGAGTAGACTTGATGAAGCAAAGTATAAGGGGAACTTTTCAAAGAAAAAAAATGCCCACAAAAATTCCAGAATGGCATACATGCAAATGGTAGGCCCTTCAATGATGAAGACTTGATATATCTCCAGATTCTACCAGTGGAGGTCCAAAGTAGATTCCATGGATCATCATAGTTAAAATAAATACAACCAATTGCAAAGAATGGCTTCAGGAAGTTTTTAAACAAAACATTCTGACCAGCTCAAACCAAGACCAGGAATGTGTAAGGATAATGACACTCTTCAGAAAGTTAACCCAGATATTAGGGCATGAGGCCATAATTGTGTATTGTGCTTATGTAGACAATGAGACAATTTCCAGAAATTAATTGTTGTTTGATTCAACACAAGAAAGTATCATGAAAATTAGTGAGTCTGATGGAAAAACAAGAGAGAAAGAGAGAGACAGAACTGAGAAAGTCACAAAGGGATAGAAATCCTCAGCAGCTCAGCTTCCAACTATGAAGTTAATGGCAGTGCTTCTGAACCTTCATATAAAGTGGACTGGCTTTGCTCCAGAATAGAAAAACTTCTTCATCAATGGACTGTGTATGGGCACAGATACATTTTGATCTCAAAAAATTACTAACTGGGCCTAAAACTGAAAATTTGGACAACGTGATACATTAAGCTAGATGTGTAAGCTCACTAAAAGTGACACTGTACAGCAGCAAATATGTGTGCAATCCTCAGTCTGTACTTGATAATAAATGTTCAGTCCATACTTGATAATAAAGTGATTTTAAACTGTGCATCTGGTCTCTGTGTGGATTTTCCTTTTTTATTTTCAGTATATAATATGAAGGAGAATCAGTCTGAGAAATAACTAATTACACTTAAAAGAATGATTTTAGACAGAGACCTGATTTTTGAAGAATTTTTTTAAGACTTCCCTTCAGTGTACATAGAGAAAGCAACATGCCCATTTCTAGTCTCTCAGTTGATTATGGAGCATTCATTCTGCCTCCTAGAGTTCAGTGCTACTCACAAGTCTTCCATTAAAAAGAACAAAAGTCCCTGATGCCTAACGGCACTGCACTTATTGATACATTTATCATTCATACAGTAGTGTTGAAAGTATTTGGTATCTGTCACATCCCCACCACCAAACTGCAAGTGTCACAGCTCTGCTTTCCACATTTCTTGTATAATCAAGAGCAACCAATCTAAGTTGAGATTTGCTAGTTGAAGGCTCATTGTGTCTGTTATTCTAAAATTGTCTTAGTTCTGGTTTAAGCGCTTGGGTTTCAGGCCATTTATTTTACATTAGGAAGGTTGGTGGTCTACCCTCTTGTGGGAAGACAGGGTAGCCTACACCTTTCTGAGCTGGGAATTGCTGGTTGAAGGTTTATTGTGTCTGTTATTCTGAAAGCATTTGAGTTCTGTTTAAGCACTTGGGCTCCAAACCAGGTATTTTACATTAGTAAGATCTGTGGTCTACACAGTTTACTGGAGCTGCTCAGAGTTTAGTGTTCTTAGCCAAAGGTCTGTAGTGCATCTGAAGAGAAATCCAAGGCATCCACTGAAACCTTCAAAAAATAAGTATAATTTAAACCTGTATTGCACATTGTGAACTGTATTTTATTGAACTGCTGCTTCATTTTTGCTGTTTTTTGCTGCTGTGACTGCTTCATTCTGCACTTTGTATGATGCTACTTCTGCCTTAAATAGCAGAGGCTAGTTTCAGACTTGTTGAATCTAGACTGTTTGGTATCACTTGAGCACAAAAAACAGCCATCTTACATTAAGAGGGCATCCCTGCACCCCTGTGGCAGAAGTGTATAGCTCAGGACCCATCTGAGTTGGGGATTGCTGGAATAATGCTCTGTGTGGGGCTTTCCTATTGGTAGTTTGTGTTAAGACTGTTTAAATTCACTTGTATTTAAGACTCATGTTTGTGCATAGCTGAGCACTGTGCAACAGGGGTTAGTGGTGTCCTGTATAGATGCAAAAACCTAAATACAACTTTTTCCTTAGAGACCAGCCAGTGGAACTCTCCCAGGCTTCCCTGCTGCACTACAGGCAACTCAGATGCAGACTGAGCAATATTGCCCCACTTTTTAATCTCTAATCCTTAATAGAATAAGTCCTCTAGCAAACCCTAGGACAAAAGCCAATCTAACGTGCCTAGCCCCTAACAGTACTTACAGTTTAACCTGCTAAAATGGACAGTCAGTTTCCCAACATTTCTCCAACCAACCTGACTGACATGGGCATCCTGAAGCAATGTAGTAATTACCTAATGTATACTGACAAGCATTTGCTTCTACAGCAAACAAATACAGTATGTGAGAGATGTAACTATACTATGAAACTGAATCAATCCTCTCACGTAACAATAAATAAGACACCAAACAGGTTGTCAGCACACACACCTCTCCTCTCACACAAGATTAAGTCATGACACATAAATCCACATACATGGAGGTACTCACTAAGAGCCTACCAAAAGACCAGAGACCTCCCAAGCTCAAACAGCTCACAAATACTAGAGCATGACCAAAATCTACTACACATAACAACACACATACCAGTGGCTCAGTGAATAAGCCCCTAAGGCAGAACACCTGAAAACTAAATGTCCTGGTCATAGGAGATTCCATAGTGAGACACAGAGATGTTCCCCTCACTAGGCTGCACAAGGAGAAGGTCATGGTCAGCTGCCTGTCAGGTGCCAGGATCCATCACATCATGCACACACTCAAGTCACTCAACAACAATTACCATTATGACTCTGTCATACTACATGTTCAGGTGAATGACTTGAGACATACCTCCTTGGACTACATGAAGAGAGACATGACTGAACACTAAGATTATGTGTCCCAGGCAGGTATGACCTTAACTCTAAGCAGCATTCTACCTTCACCCAGGATGATGCCACAATATAAACAAAAAATGATTGACTTCAACAATTGACTTAGTTTCTGGTTTCAATCTTGGGGGATCCAGTATTTGTCAGTTTGGGAAGATATGGTCAACAGACCACACTGCTTTGCCAGATAATGTCTTCACCTGTCTCCTCTAGGCTTTTGAATACTGGCAAAGATGCTTGCCTCCTCCATAGTGCCTTTTTTTAGACAACAGCAAAACAACATAACTTCTGACATAAAAAAATCCACTACAGACAAACTCAAAGTTATGCTGCCTAAGGCTAGGAATCTAAACAGGAAGCTGTGCTCTCTGCAAGCTCTCCTCACCTTGGAAGATGCTAACATCTGTGCAGTCACCCAGACTTGGTTCAAAGCCGCAGAGAGTACCATGGCCGTACAGGGGTACAATGCCTTCCACATATTCAGACCTTAACATGAGCATGAAAGAACCAAAGGTGGAGGTGTATCCATCTTCATTAAATCCAAATTCACCTAGAGACTAGTTAAACAGTACGACTCTCTTGAGTTACTCCAGGTCCAAACAACTATAGGTAAATCACCTTACCACATCATTGTCCTCCAGCATGAACCATGAGAAGCATACCACCTTCCTGGACTTGCTTGAGTCACTCATTATACAACCAAATACCTTGGTAATGGGAGATTTCAACTATCCTTCTATTGAGTGGGCAATGTACAAGAGCACAAGCTCTATTCCCTGATGTTCCTGGACTTTGTTAATACAAATGCTCTGGAACAGTTAGTCTGCATCCCCAAAAGGGGCTCAAATGTTCTGGACTTAGTGGTCACCATTATGGGGGGGGGGGTCACTGCACTACCCCCTGTGTTCTGCCCTCCCTAGTAAGGTCAGACCATAAATCTGTTTTGTTCGAATAACATTCAGACCTGATACCTCCCCAAGAGCAAGAAAAATGAGAAACTTCTCCAAAACAAACTATAGCCTATTAAGTGATGGTTTGAAAAGTTTCCCTGCTAAAACAGCCAAAATGACTCCTATGCAGAGGATTACACAAATGCCCTGTATAACCACTTCAACAATTATATTGACTCTGCTGTCATACATATATGGGATGTACTGAGTAGGAGTAAGGGTGGGTGATGTGAACAAAGTCATAATCATGCATAAGATAACCCATTCTGCACAATGTGAAAAGCTATATCTAGGTAAGATGATTAGCTGGATACACTGAAACTGATGTGGTCTGCAAGAATGTTAAGATAACTTTACTGTGGTAAATGGCTAGGATGAAGCATTGTTTAAGATAACTGTACTGTGGTAAATGGCTAGGATGAAGCATTGTATGAGATACTGCATTCAGTATTAGGGATATTGACAGATAAACAATTAGCAAAATAGAGGAGGTAGCTCAGAGGAGAGCTACAAAGATCAGAAAATCAAGGGTCCATGAGGATGATGAAGCAATGCAGTAGCCTAAAACATTTTTTTGACTTTTGCTGGTTTTAAAATGGAAGAGCCAGTAAGCAGAAGTGACACCCAAACCGTAGCTTTAAGTGTTTCTCTAAGAATCACACATTATGCAAGTATACAATCATATTACTCAATGGTATACTGCCATTAGCACGGATCGTCTTTTATAACAGATGGGTGTTATATGACTTAGCTTCCTGAGACTCTGTCAAGGAGAAGAAGATTGATGAAGTGGAATATTACAGAACACAACTGACAATTTAACTGGAATTTGTTCAAAATGGAAATAAAAAAGAACTTTAATCTGAGGGTTGTGGGACAGATGATCTCCTTGCTGAAGAAGGAGATCAAACGTTATTTCCTTTAAAATAATTAAACGAGTTGTTGCATTCAAACATAAAAAGCTTCAGTAAACATGGACAAAAGAGGGCAACATAACTGAATAGGGCAGCTTCTTTACTGAATGGGCAACATAGCCAATATGTCTCCTTCCACAGGCTTTACTACCTTATACCTTGAATCATCTTCTGACTATCCACTTTAGCCAACATAGATTATGCTTGATCAATGGAAAATACCTGGGAGAGCCCAGATTTACTTGCGCTAGAAGAGTGAGATGTATGACAGATGTATACAGTCAATTCTTCATTTGTTTTTCTAGTTTAAGTAGAGCATCTGAAGGAAAAAAAAATAACCAAAACAGATGTTTATCCCAGCCTTCTAGATTAACTGAGTCGGTGAGGTTTTCTTGGGTAGGTATTATAAATGAGACTCTGCTGTGAAAAAGTACTTGTCACACCTTGGATAAATGATCAGATTTGCATCCGTGGCTATCATGCAGTCTTTCACTCAGTGAGCTGAGTTTACAGGCTATGAAGTAGAGTATGATGACCTTTGTGAGGATATTAGATATTGGTATCTGTGCTAGCATATCTGGCTGAAGTTTTGTAAATAATAGGTTCATAGGTGTTTACTAGGTTAATGACCATAAGGGCCTTTTTAAGCCTAGCCATGCATCCCAAATCTCTGACAAGTTTTGATACCCTTGATAAGTGTAAACAGGGATTTGGAGATGAAACATTTACAAGCAGGGGCCTGGGAGATGAACCATTTACAGGTTGCCTGTGTCCATGAGAGATATAGATGCCAAACCAGAGATTAATTTCCTGTTCCCTATCCAATTGTCCAAGTTGCACTTAAATTGGGTTAGAGAGGAATTCTGCTTCATATGGATGGGGAGCCTGTTCCATAGATGTGGTAGTCTCTAGGATACCTGTCTCTCCAGCATGCCTTATTTATATCACAGGCAAGGTTAAAGTCTTTACAATCAATAATTCTGGTGCTGTTTGTTTTGTGGATATATAGGTGGTCCATCAGCATGGGGTCTGACAATACCCTGCCATATGCCAGGCATAGATCTCCCCCTCAAAAGTCTATAGGAGACAGAATACAGAGATAGGGCCTTGAGGCGGTCTGCATAGGACATTTTACTTGCACCCTGTATTCTTTCAGTGAGGAACCTCTGTGGGCATTCAAGTTCTTGGATATGCCTGGTTAGGTACACACCAAAGAAGGCATTGTACTCAATGATAGGTCTGATGAATGCTGAATACAGTGGAACAATGACATCCTTGGACTTTGATGCCATACCTTTGTTTATAAGTTGCGCAACATAGAATTATTTCTGCACTACTGTAGATACATGATGGTCAAAGGCTAGATTACTGTCTATGCGTGTCCCTAAGTCCCTGACTACTGGATCAGCTCTAAGAGGTGTGTTGTCAATATGATAGTTTTCAGGGGTGGATGACTTCCCAGAGGACACTATTATGTATTTGTTGGCATTTAGCTTTAGCCCATGGCTCTGTGTAATTGCAAATTACCCTGTATTATGTATGCCAACATGACTAGTTATGATTTTGTAAATAGGTTTATGTCTTTGGATTGTCACTTTGATTTGTTCAGGATGCTTGAATGTCAGGCAGTGTTCTTCTGGCTGACCAAATGTACACATTTTCTTTTAAAGAAAATTCTGAATGTATGTTATGCCAGAATCAGCTGACCTAGATGTGATCTCATTGTGTTCCAGAGTTGAGTGAACAGAATCTTTACAACAGCTGTTTGTTTACTTTTTAAAGTCTGATATGAGAGAATTGAATTCTCATAGCATCTTCCTGTTACTTTTAAAAATCTGCTATAAAACCAGGTTCTGTATCAGTTAAAGTTTAGTTGAGTAGTAGTTTAGTTGTTTCCAGAGTTATTCAGTTGTTTTTAGAGTAGTTGTTCCAGTTGCTGAGAACATACAATAGCCTGGAGTGTGGGCATAATTCCTCATCTTGGCTTACACACATAAGAGTATAATCTTGCCTTGCTGACTTATTTAGATTGGATATGGACAGTTAATCTTTAGATAGCCACTAAACTACAGCTAGTTATTTAGAGGTTTTCTAAAATCAGTGTGAAATCTGTCATACAGTGTTATTTTTATATTTCCTGTTTGTGAAACTCTGTTGTTTACTGGAATCAGTTATTCAGTATTTACATGTTTTAAATCCTTTTATTTATTATTAAATATTTTACTACCTCTCATTGTGGCTAGTTATTTAGTGAATACTTCTAATGATTTGAGAGTGTTTATGCTTATTGTGATAAAACCAGGGCCACCCAAAAAAGTCTTACTGCTTGGGTTACATGCTGCCATTTGCATCAATAACTATTTTATCCAATATAATTGAACACCCATTGTGAAGGGTATTGTGTTATCTGACTGGTGGTAACCATTACCTTGTAATTTGGGCAAAGGAACAGAGCAAGTAAATCTGTGTCAGTCTTTCCCAAGACTGTGTGCATGTGTGAATATCAGACATTTAAGAGTTAGTGTGTCAGATACCTTGAACTGGGACACAGAACTCTGTAGTGGTTAGTGTGGAGACTCATTTGGGGATCTGCAATGAAACATATAGTCCAGTCCCAGGTTTGGAGCCTGTTCCCTGTGTACTCTTACGGGAAACTATGTATTTCTATCCCTGCTTTTAGTGATGCTGTCTTACCAGAGACAAACAGTGGTGAGGATTGAGGCTTCTCAGTTACTACCCCAGGGTAAAGAGGGCTCTTCACATATTGGTGCCAATGGTGTGGGATTTTAATTGAGCTTTAGTAGCTGTGGGTAGTTTTCACCGAGGTGTGCACTTTAGACAGCCACAAGGTAAACATACAAAGTTTCATTGTCACAACAGTTTTATTCATTCTTAGTCAGTTTATTCAGGGACAGCAGGCAAAGATGTCAGGAGAGGATTATAGCACACTGACAAGGAACCAGTTGGCCAAGGTGTGCAAAGCCAAAGGACTGGTGCATGTCAACATGACTAAGGAAGCAATGATCTCGGCCTTAGTTGCAGCTGCAGAGCAGACCAGCAGTTTTGAGGATATCCAGTTTGGCGCTGGATATATGCAACTTTCTGAGACAGGATAGTTTACCTTTTCCTAAGAGGACTTAAACATCCATCTGGAGTTAAAGAGACTTGAACTGGAGACCAAAGAGAGACTGCAACGTTTGGAGGGTGAGGAAAATGAGAAGCAGCATTAGGATGAACTGCGGCATTTGGAGACCAAACAGCAACTGCAACTGGAAGCCAAATGTTTGGAGACTGAGGAGAGACTACAGATTTTGAGATGGAAGAAAATGAGAAGCAGAGACAGCACAAAAAAGAGCTTCTAACCCTTTGACAAGTCATGGAGGTAATGTAGAAGGAAATGACTGAACTCCAGAACCTATAAAGGTCAGTAATTGTTTTCCTCAGTACAGGGAGTGAGATGACTTTGATAGTTTTATTTATATATTTGAAAGGGTATGTAAACAGTATAATGTTGACCAAGGACACTGGGTGTGGTTCCTGATGACCCTACTCCACGGTAGAGCTGTTAAGGCAATTGCTAAACTATCTGATATTGATTGTTTGAATTACGGTAGTGTAAAACAATGTTTACTTGATTGTTTCAAATTAACCCCTGAAATGTATAAACAAATTGTGAACATAGATGCAAGGCAGATGAAAGTGTATATGATTATATTGCTGATTTAAGTACTTACTTTCACAGGTGAGTGAGTGGGTGTCAAGTCACCACATTTGAAAGACTGGCAGATCTTTTGGTGAGGGAATAAGCTCTCAGCACTTTGCCTGAGGACATGAGAATATGGTTGGCAGGCTGAGAGTATAAGTCAGCAAATGAGTTGGGGAGAAAATTGGATGTCTACTTAATAAGCAGGACACCACTGCATAAGAAATGGATACCCAGTGCTGCACATGGACATAAGGGAGCCCATGGGGGGGCAGCCTAAACCACTCTAACAGAGTTCACCAGTAGCAGGGGAAGCCACTAGTTCAAGCACACTGTCAGGATTAAGGATTAGATGTTTTAAGTGTAATCAGAGGGGCCATGTAGCATACAAATGTCCACTGAATCAAGGTGAGAAACAAAAGATGAGGGAGCCAGCAAGTGGAAATGACAGAATGCCAGTGGTAAGTTGTCTGGAAACAACAGAGGTGCCAAATTATCATCAGAGTTTGTATTCTATCTTAGTAGATGGAAGACAGGCCACTGCTAAGAGACACAGCCTCTCACATAACCATTGTGAAGCCTTCAGTGGTTAAAGAAGAGCAGTACTTGCTTGGGCAGTCCACAGCAGTTAGAGCTCTAGGAGGGACCCCAAATACCTTTGGCCAGGGTTCATCTTGACTGGGAGGGTGGAAAAGGGAACAAGCAGGTAGGTGTGTTTGAGGATATCCCTGCAGATGTCTTAATAGGGAATGGTTCTGATAATGTAGTACCTTGTGTGCATGCAGTTACACACAGTCAGACTTGGAGACAGGCATGTAGGTCTCATAGCCGTGGGGAGACCCAGACAGATTCCATACCTGAAGCTGGGGCTGGTGATGTGGCTATTTCAGGGAGGAAGCTATCTTGTAGCTGCGAGCCCGAAAGTGAGTAACAGCTGCTGGTAGGTAATGGACATGGTGACTGCAGGGACAGAGGTGAGTGGTAGTACCCAGGCTGACAGTGAGGCACCACTGTCAGAAGATATTAGGCTTCCTGTGGAAGGGAAGGTGGAGGGGTTACAAAGAGAGAGTTGAGACAGGCTTAGCTTTCAGATCCTACTTTACGAAGCTTGAAAGAGGGAGCTAAGAAGGCACCTGATTCTCAAGGAAAAGGGGAGTTCTCTGCAGTGGTTAGTGTGGAGACTCATTTGGGGACCTGGATTGAAACATATAGTCCAATCCCAGGTTTTCAGCCTGTTCCCTGTGTACTGTTAGGGGAAACTGTGTATTTCTGTCACTACTTTTAGTGACACTCCCTTACTGAAGACAGTGGTGAGTATTGAGGCTCCTTGATTACTGCCCCCGGGTAAAGAGGTCTCTTCACAACTTTTTGGTAGTACTTAGAAAAAAGTAAAATTATGCAAACATCACTGGTATGTCATAGAATCCATCTGTATTAATTGCAGACTGATCGGAGCAGTAATGTCTACTGCATTTAACAATGTCTGTGTGAACCTTCATTAGTCCCATGCTTCTTTGATGGCTTCATAAGCAGAACATGAGACATAACACAAAATGTTTAGAAAAATTCATAGGTTCATAGGTTGGTACTAGGCTATCAGCCCAAGGGCCTTTACAAGCCTAGCCATAACAATTCCCTGGCTATTTCTTCCCAGAATATCTACTTCCCTGGTCCCCTGTCTAGCAGGGCGACTGACATTATCCTTGGGGTGAATTTCCTATCTCCCATCTAATCGTCAAGGTTCCTTTTGAAGAGGGGCAAAGAAATGCTCAGCTTGACATGTATGGGCAGTCTATTCCAGAGTATGGGGAGACTCTGGGTCAGGAACCTATCCTTCCAGCATGTTTTGTTCATTGTGATGACCAGGTTTAGATCCCTGGAGAGTGTGGCTCTGAAGGATTGGGATTTCTTTAAGTTTGGCATGTCCGACAGCACTGGGTTTGACATGGCCTTGTATGTTAAGCAGAGATCGCCTCTGAGTAGGCGATATGCGACAGAGTATAGCTGGAGTTTTTTTAGATGGTCAGCATAGGGCATCTGCTTTAGGCCTGTGATTCTTTTAGTGAGGTATTTCTGTGGCCTTTCCAGTTGTTGCAGATGTCTTGTGAGGTACACACCAAAAGGGATGTTGTATTCTATAATGGGTCTAATGAGGGATGAGTACAGTGGGACAATGACCTCCTTTTTTCTGGATGAAAAGCCCTTAGTGATGAGGTGTGCCACATAGAAGGATTTCCCGACTGTTGTGGCTCTGTGGTTATTGAAGGTGAGACCACTGTCTACCTGTCTCCCTAAGTCCCTTATCACATTTTCGGTGTTTAGTGTACTGCCACTTATGTGGTAATTCATGGGTACATGTTTTTTCCCAAAGGGGATAACTATACATTTCTTGGCATTGAGCTTGAGCCCATGGCTCTGGCACCAAGCATCTGTTTCTGTAAGTCCCTTTTGTAGAATATCCACATCATTTGGGAATTCAATAATGGCTCCCAGTTTGCAGTCATCTGAGAACTTTGTTAGCCAGAGTCCTTTAGTGCTGGACTGTACTTCAGAGAAGTAGATGCCAAACAAGAACAGTCCCAGGAATGAACCCTGAGGTACGCCGCTTGTCACTTGTCTGGAGCTAGATTTTGAGTTGACTACTTTTACAGTGTAGGTTCTGTCAGTAAGCCAGTTGGCAACCCATCGTGTGATGTAGGGATTAATGCCCAGCTTAGTAAATTTATCTATAATGCCAGAGTGGGGGATGGTGTCAAAGACCTTGGTAAGGTCCAGATAGGCTGTGTGGACTGCCTTACCCTTGTCCATGGCTCTAGAGACTGATTCGAAGAAGTCAATCAGGTTGAGGAGACAAGATCGGCCCTTTACGAAACCAAACTGGGTGGGGTCCAGTGTTTGAAGTTTGCCAGTGTCTTTGTTTATAAGTTCCATGATAATGTGTTCTATGGCTTTGCAGATCAGGCTCATCAGACCGATGGGACAATAGTTCCCAGGATCTAAGGTGGATCCCCCTTGTGGAGTGGGATAACTGTAGCTGTGCGCCACTCATTAGGCACGAAGCCCAAGGTGAGGCTATGATTAAACATGACACTTAGGTGAGGTGCCATTTCATTTTGTAGTTTATGTAGCATAGCCTAGGATGTCATCTGGTCCCATGGATGCTGTATTCTTAGCTTTGGAGAATGCGTTTTTTACCTGTGTGGCCATGATTACAGGAATTTGGCAATCTTTTGGTATTGAGATCAGCCCTTTAGGGGGTGAGAGTGGAGTGAAGTTGACACTGAATCGATCTGCCAGGATATTAGCAATATCCTTGGGATCAGTATATTTAATGCCATTCTGTTGTAGCTCTGAGCAGATTTGAGCATTGCCATTTAGATTCTTGACATAACTATAGAATGCATTGTGGTTGTCCTTGGAATCTTTGGCAATTTTATTTTCGTAACTAGCTTTGGAGGATTTTATGAGGGATCTCAGCTTCTTACTGAGGCTGGTAAGGGAGTTTTTTGCATCCTGGGATTTTCCTCTTTTCTACAGCAGTTTCTTCCTTCTGTTGTATAGTTTGTTATGGCAAGGGACCACCAGATTGGGTTCCTTTTTTGTAGGAGACCATCTTGGTTTTGTAATGTTCAGTAATATATGAAGTCTTGGTTCGGTAATATATGAAGTTGTGTAATACAAAAATGTACTTCCGTTTCCTGCATTTTCTTTGATGCAGGTGATGATTAGATAAAATTTGAGGGATGCTGGGATTCTGTACCAGTATCAACTATGCACACACATACATACATACACATACACACACATACACAATCTATACGAACTTCTGCTCACATGCATGTATTTATAAATATCTCCTTTCAAGAAACACACCTGCAGGGAATACAACATATATGTAAAGTGAACTGGAATTTAACAAATATGCATTTACTCTTGGCAGCGCTCAACCATAACCTGGGAAAAACAGCTACAATACACAGTGCACTGTCAAAACACATAGAGAGAAAGAGACTACAAGCAGAAAATGGTGGCATTACAGCTTATTACATTTGTTTAATCCTGATTGTATCACATTCTCATGGCCACATTTCACGGCAGAGGGAAAGAACAAGCATCCTCAGGAAGAATCACCAAAAATGGTACCACGAGTTGCAACAGAAGTCAAACAGGGACATGCTGAAAACCCAAAACAGGGATTAAAACTAATGTGATTAACAGTATACAATTAACAGTATACAAAATGTTATAAAATGCTCAGTAATTTCTGGAAAGTACAAATGGCTGAACACCACAAAACGGTTATAAGTAAATGGTAGAACAAGTTATAATAAACTGACAGAAGGAGAAAATATACAATAATGTGTAGACATATGTTTCCCACATAAAGCTTGGGTGGTGGAATAAAGCTAGGTTAATCAGTATAAAATGCATGTGTTTTTTGCAAAGGAGTCCAAAACAAAAATAAGTATAGAAAGATACAAATCAATTATAGTCTGCAGTTTAAGAAAAGGTAGGTCAATATTCATTTGCTTTTTATGCGTATGTATAAATAATGGAAAAAGTCTTATCAATAAACTGAATGAGATGTAGAGAAGAAGGTGGATAACTACAGTGAAATGGTAACTGCTGTTGGCCATACCTGATAGTGAGTAAGAATTGTGAGACATGTTGCGTGTCTCGTGTATCAAATGAGACACTGAGGCTGGGTATGTGTTCAAGTCATTTATTGCACATAAACACATCAGGAGCTGTAACTGGAACATATACTTCGAACTTCATAAGCTAACTAACTCATTATTTCAAACACACTTACATGTGCATCTCCATTAATCCCTGCACTCACTCTGGCTGACTATACAAAATGGCACTGATCTTGCACATGCACAGTAACTTATATGCATGTGGTATCTAGCTACAGTGGCTGACTAGGTTCAAGATGCACACTGATCTACATCCTTCCTCTTTGCAATAGGAGAACAAGACATTTTTCAAGCTAGATATCACATCAACATTTAACAACAAATTTGAACTCAAGTCCAAGTTGCTGTATATTTGGGATTGGGTCTGGAAATTCTACCCAATCTTGTCACATAAAAACTTTGACCGGCTTTAGCAGCAGGGACAGTCTCTAGGGATTCTTTTACAACTGGAACTTTGGGGATTGCGTCAGGATTATTTGAAGAAAGTACACTGCCCTCTGAAATTCAAACAGGTGTAAAGGCACTCTGAGAAATAGAGTCATTGGCACAGGCAATCTGCTCCATCACTGGTTTGGAGACTGGTAATATATGTCTTCAATTCCTTCTGAAATCCATTCTTTCAGATTGTATGATGTAAAATCTCAGTTACTCACAAATGTTCTTGATGATTCCCACTCATCCATATCCTTTAGATGTTTGCATTCTCACAACTTCTCCTTGTTTTAATGGTTTAAGAGGTTTACTGGACTTAACGTTGTACAATTTTTTTGACTGATGTTTTCTTGAAAGTTGAGTTTTAACCATTTTGTTGTTCTTTGCATTTGGTACTAACAATTGTTTACTGATTAGAAGAGTTTTTCTAGTTGGTCTGGACATCAATCTCTGAGCAGGTGGACCAAGCAACGTATCTTGAGGAATGTTTCTGACATTGAGTAAGTTAAGAAAAACATCAGGACCATCTCTTGGATTTCTCCAGCAAATTGTTTGCACTCTGAACTGCATGCTCAGCTAATCCATTGGACTGTGGATATTCAGGGCTACTAGTAACATAGACAAAGTCCCAAGAATCAGCAAATTTCTTGAACTGCTGACTTGTAAACTCTGCGCCATTGTCAGATACAACTTTGTGCAGACTACCATGAAGACAAAAATGTCTCTTCAATTTCGTAATGACTGTGCTGGACATTAAGTTAGGAAGAAGGACAGTTTCAAATCAATTTGAACAAGAGTGTTTGTTTGTGTCTTTTGGCTTTTCCCGGTTAGGGGTCGCCACAGTGGAACTCCGGTCCGCTAATGATTGGCAGTTGATTTTTACATACCGGCTTGCCAGGCCTGATGCACAACCTTCAATGAAGGTACGCCCATTCACGCATGTCTCCACGGAGAAGACGCTCTAGCTGAGAATCGAACTGGACAGTGCCTTACTGTGAGGCGACAATGCTACCGCAGCACCACCACCGAACAAGCGTGTACTACACTAAATAATGCTGTCCATTCCATTTGAAAATATCAGTAGCAGCCATTGACCATGATAATTCAGGAATCTGGTTTAGCTGAAGTGTTTTTTTTTTTGTTGGTGCAGTTTGGTGCTGTTGCAAATTGAACATGCTAGAGTTTCCTTCTCTATATCTTTTGACACAGAAGGCCAAAATACTATGCCTCTTTCCCTTCTTTTGGTTGAATCAGTACCCGGGTCACCACGATGCAAAATCTTAATATATTCCTGTTGTAATGCTGTAGGAATTACCACTTTAGGACCTTTCATGATGATTCCCTCTTCCATCATGATCTCGTCTCTGTAAGGAAAATACTTCTGTATGTCAAGTGGTAGACTTGTCTGTCATGCTGGCCATCTTTGACTGATAACATTTTTCAGCTTCTAGAGAACTGGATCTGAAGCTGTGTGATTTCTGAGTTCATCAAGACATGATGATGAAAAATTTCTGACTTCCATGACTTCAAGGTCTGCTTTCTCATTGTCATGCTGTTCTGTTGTTTGTCTGCGTGTTCTTGACAAAGCATCGGCAAGGTATAGATATTTGTCTTTTGTATTGACAATATTGAAATTGTACTTTTGCAATTTTAACATCATGTTTTGCAAGCATGCTGGGGCTGTATGTATTGGCTATTTTAAAATTTTCTCTAGAGGTTGGTGATCAGTCTCTATTTGGATAGGTTTTCCATAAATATAATCATTGAACTTTGAACATGCGAACACTACCGCCAAAAGCTCTTTCTTTACTTGTGCATACTGCATCTCTGTTTGAGTTAAAGTTCTGAATGCATAGGCTACTGGTATGCCTTCCTGAAGACATGCTGCACCAAGACCATACTTTAACGCATCACACAAAAAAAGTTACAGGTCTGTGAACATCATACTATCTCAATGTGAGTGGACTGGCAATTTTCTGTTTCAGAATGTTAAATGCTTTTTGGTGTTGTTCCTACCAGGACCAGTTTACATTTTTGCATGTCAGCTCACGTAATGGTGCAAAAAGCTCACTCAAGTCTGGGATGAACTTTCCTAAATAGTTGACCATACCAAGAAAACATTGTAAAGATGTGACATTTTCCAAAACTGGCATCTCAAGAATTGCTGTTTGCTTAGATGGATCTGGTTGTAAACCAGAACCGGTAAGCAAATGTCCCACATAAGTAACTTCTTTCAGTTTGAATTTGCATTTCTGAGGATTCAGTTTAAGATTTACTTCACGTGCACAGTCTAGAACTTTCCTGAGGTTTTATCATGTGTGTCTTCACCACTGCCCCCTACAGTAATGTCGTCTATTATGATAGCACATGGATAACCAGAAAAAATTAGCTCCATTGTATGTTGAAATATTTCACGGGCAGAATTTATGTCAAATGGCATTTTCGTGGTTAACAATGAAGATTTGCAATCTAGTGAAATTTGCCAAAAGGAACTTTTTGCATCTAAGACTGAGAAAATAGTGGCATTTGGCATGAGAGCGGCTACTTCTTCTACTGTACGCATCGGATGACGAGGACGTTTAAGTGCTTTGTTTAAGTCTCTAGGATCAATAGATATATAAATATCATCTGAGCTTTTTTTAAGAGCTACTACCATGGTGGATGCCCATTCAGTTGTTTCTTCCACTGGAGTAAGGGCACCTAAATTCACCATTTGTCAAGTTCTGCTTTTACTTTGCTCTGCATTGCTACCAGAATCTTCCATGCTGGTCTGACAACTGGGATTACTTCATGGTTTAACTTCATGGAACATGTGACTGGAAGTTTGCCAAGTTTGTCTTTGAAACTATCAGTATATTCACTAAAAATATTCTGTGTAAAACTATCATTGTTGTTCATCCTTATATGGTGGACCTCATTAAATTAAATCAGTCCCATTCTCAGACTGGCTTTGAGGCCTAACAATGTCTGCACGTGTCTTTTGACTACATAAAACTGCAAGTCATAGCTGTTCCCAGCAGAATGGCATGAAAGAACTACTGTGCCATCACTATGAATCTCTTCACCACCATATGCAACTAGCTTTGCACACTTTGCTGAATCAAGTTTCTCACCAGCTTTTGCTTTGGCAAACATTTGTGCTGATAAAACATTGCACTTGGATACAGTATCTACTTTAAGCTCTACAGGTTTCCCATTGATACGAACAGTACAAAAGATTTCACTCTTTACTGCCAACTGATAATCTACTTTATTAACTGTTTCATTGATCACAGAGACAACATCAACATAAAAAGTGATCTACTTGCTTCTTCGGATGCTCTCTTTTAATAAAAGATTAAAAGCCTTTTAAAATGGTTCCACTTTTACATTTGTGACATTGCTGACCAAAAGCTAAACACTTCTCTCATTTAGGTACATGACTGCCTCCACAATTGTGACAGTTAACAATGAGGTTGGGGTGGCACTACCTCTCATTTATATTTCTTTCTTCATCTTAACTTTCGGTTGCACACTATCAACATTCAGCAGATACTGCATGCATGCTTTTCTCATTCTTGAGCATATGTATGTGCTTTTCTGTAAGCTTGTGTATTTGACAAATCTGTATGGCTTTGCTTAATGTTAAATCACTATCCCAAAGCAAAATCTTTCTCACTGCATCATTATTAACACCACACACCTGCCTTTTATCAACTCATTTCTCAGGTCACCAAATCTGCACAATTTAGCTTTATTTCTCAAGTCAGTAATATATACTGCTATAGTTTCACCAGACTTTTGATTTCTTGTGAAAAACATGTGCCTTTCCATTGTAATATTTGTTTGAGGGTTACACATTTCTCTAGATTTACATTTCAAGCAGTCAGGGTCTTCCCGCGTTTCAGCCTGTATCACAATATGGTGGTTCTTCGCCTCCCCTGCATACACGGCAGGTGCATATACAAATGAACGTTCCCTCTCAATGGCTTCTGAGCCAGCTAAATTGAAGAGTATAAATGTTCTTCTACATGTATCTTTATCAGAAAATGCAGCATGTATGAAAATATCATACTCTTGCTCAAACACTCGCCAATTCTCAGCAATATTATCAAACACCAGTGGTCCAAGTCTGCGGAACCCATCTGCCATGACAACAAAATTTGTTTAAATATAAGTATAAACCATGTACTTGTAATAATGCTCAAGTGTACAACAATCTCTCAGAAATTGCTCTATTTTGACACTGCAAACACTCTGGACACTTTGGATACTTTGAAAAGTTTCAGTTAATGCGAAAAAGTCAGACATTGCAAAAAAATTTGGACAATTTAGCCTTTTTGAATATTTTAAACACTTCAGAAATTATTTTGAACATTTTTATCATTCTGTCACCAGTTTGGACATTTCTAATAACTCGGTAATGACTTCAAACACTTTGAATGCTATGCCACATGTTCGGTGACTAAAAAATCATTTAAATGAGTTGAAGTACCTTTGAATAACCACTGATCTGTTTGTGAGTTCATTCCTGTACATTTCTCCACTTCTAACTGCTTGCCTCATGGTTTGTAAGTAGCTTCATCCTTGGATGCCATTCTGACACCATTTCACATGTCTCGTGTATCAAATGAGACAATGAAGCTGCATATGTGTTCAAATCGTTTATTATACATAAACACACCAGGAGCTGTAACTGGAACATATATTTTGAGCTTCATAAGCTAACTAACTGACTCATTACTTCAAACACACTCGCATGTGCATCTCTATTCATACCTGCACCCCCTCTGGCTGACTGATGTCTCACCAAATACCATCATATTGGGAGACTTCAACTACCCAAACATAGACTGGGTGCATTACTCAAGCCCCAACACCCTAGCCAAAGGTTCCTGGAATTCATCAACTCAAATGCGATGAAACAACTAGTCACCTCCCCCACAAGGGGAAATAATATACTTGACCTGATCATCACAAACATGGGGACAAAATGCTCAACACCGGAAGTATACCCCTCACTAGTGAGATCAGACCATAAACTAATAACCCTAGATATTCATATCCCACCTCCACCCCCAGCACAAAAGACCACAGTGAGAAACTTCTCAAAAGCTGACTTTACACTCCTTAGGACTGAAATGGTATCCTTCAAGCCCCCTGGGCCAGTGGAAACCACATCCCACACTGCTGAATCCTTCACAAATACTTTCTACGGGCATCTCCAAGAATGCATGGATCATGCAATCCCATATAAAACCAAGACCCTTTCCACCAAAGGCAGGCATCCTATCTGGTGGACCCCAGCCATAAACAAACTTTATAACAAGAGAAGGAAGCTACTGCAAGACAGAGCAAAATCCCATAAAGGGAAAGCATCCCTGATCAGCACTAGCAAAACACTACGTTCGCTAATAAAATCATCAAAGGCCAACTTCGAGAGAAAAATCGCTAAGGACACTGAAGACAATCACAAGGCCTTCTTCAGTTATGTTAGAAACCTGGGCGGAAACCCTCAGATATGCGCAGAGTTAGTTCATAATGGCAAAAAATACACTGAACCCACAGATATTGCCAACATACTGGCTGACAGGTTCAGTGCAATTTTCTCCCCTCCCTCTCCCCCAAAAGACGAAATAAATATCTCAGCTGAATGCAACCTCCCTGAAATCTCAGATGTCCAGGTGAGAGCTGCCCTCAGCAAAGCTAAAAATACAGCATCCATGGGACCTGACGGTGTCCCGGGTTGTGTGCTACGTGAACTCCTAGAGGAGCTAAACCCGCACATAAGAACACTGTTTAATCTTAGCCTTGCTACAGGATACGTCCCTGAACACTGGTGTACAGCTACAGTGGTCCCACTCCACAAAGGTGGCACCTCTACAGACCCCGGAAACTACCGCCCCATAAGCTTGACCAGCCTGGTCTGCAAAGCTATGGAAAGGATCATTATGGAACTCATAAACAAAGACATTGGGGACCTACAGACAATTGACCCTACCCAGTTCGGCTTTGTAAAAGGCAGATCCTGTCTTTTAAACCTGGTGGACTTTTTTGAAACAGTCACTAGAGCCATCGATGAAGACAAAGCAGTTCATACAGCCTACCTGGATCTGGCAAAAGCCTTCGACACAATACCCCACTCAGGAATCATAGACAAGCTCAACAGCTTAAATGTAAACCCGTTTATCACAAGATGGGTTGCAAACTGGCTAAAGGACAGAACCCACAAAGTCAGAATAGCTGGAGCTATGTCAGACTCTAAGCCAGTCACAAGTGGAGTCCCACAGGGCTCTGTCTTGGGACCCCTCTTGTTCGGCATTTATTTCTCAGATGTGCAGGCAAACATAGGGGGGTTGTGGCTGACAAAGTTTGCAAACGACTGCAAACTAGGCGCCATAGTCGACACACCAGCTGACACATGCATCCTCCAGAAAGGCCTCACAGAAACAGACGACTGGTGCCAGAGTCATGGCCTTAAACTAAATGCCAAAAAATGTATAGTCATCCCCTTTGGAAAAAACAAAGTACCCACAAATTACCACATAGGTGGTAATCCATTAAGTGCGGAAAAAGTAATCAGAGACCTGGGGACCTAAGTTGACAGTGACCTCTCAATTGACACCCACGTCGCCAAAGTGGTTAGAAAGACCTTTTACCTTGCCCACTTTATCATGAAGGGATTCACATCCAGATCAAAGGATGTCATTGTACCCTTATATTCCTCCCTTATCAGGCCTATGATTGAGTACAATGCCCCATTTGGTATGTACCTCACCCGGCACCTGCAGCAGCTGGAGAGACCCCAAAGGTACGTTACCAAGAGGATCAAAGGTCTCCAGCATATGTCATATGCTGCCAGACTGAAAAAGCTCCAGCTCTATTCAGTAGCATACCGCCTGCTCAGAGGTGATGTGTGCCTTACATGCAAGGCCATGTCCAATTCAGAATTAATGGACATGCTCCACCTCAAAAAATCCAAATCCATCAGAGCCACGAGAGCTAAAGATCTAAACCTCAGCACAAATATGAATAGGACATGCTGGAGGGACAGATTCATAACCCAGAGGCTTCCCGCACTCTGGAACAGGTTACCTGTCCATGTTAGGCAGAGCCCATCACTGACTCTCTTCAAGAGAAATCTGGACGAATGGATGGGTGAACGTAGATTTACCCCGGGGGTCATCTCTGTGTCATTGCTAGATAGAGGCACAGTAAACTAAATTTAATTTAAATTGTACACTTTTGTATCATTACATGGGGTGGCGAAAGCCACATACACTTTGGCTAGGCTTATAAATGCCCTAGGGCAGATAGCCTAGTACTATACTATGAAACTATACAAAATGTCATTGATCTTGCACATGCTCAGTAACTTATATGCATGTGCTATCTATCTACATTAGCTGACTAGGTTCAAGATACACACTGCTCTATAAGACGTGTGTGTGTGTGTGTGTGTGTGTGTGTGTGTGTGTGTGTGTGTGTGTGTGTGTGTGTGTGTGTGTGTGTGTGTGTGTGTGTGTGAGAGAGAGAGAGATAGCAAGTGAAGAGTTGCAAAAGAGGTAGAAGAGTCTTTTTAATTAAATTAAAGTTCTGCTATGATGGACAGCATTCTGATAACTGTTGATAGCTTTATGAGGGTCTATTCTGTATTACACTGCATACATAGCTAATGGTGAAATATAATAAAATATAAACATTCCAGCTGTGGAGCCATTTGAGTATGAAGTTCTTCAGTAATATGTAAAATGCTTATATCTAGTAACATCCATCCAAAATAAACACATATGTGATGATAACAAAGAGCAAAAGAGCAAAGCTGATTTATTTTCTTTTTACTTTTTTTTATACCAGATTTTATTTATGAAGAATGGAGGAAGTTTAAAATGAATAATAAATACTGTGTTCAATGTATATAATAAACTAGGCTCACTGCATACTTGGAGAACTGGAACAGTTATCTGTAAGGCATGATAATGCTGCTCTCTAGTGGAATAAATATACAACTGCAATTAAATATCTGTAAAGTAGATTGACAGTATTGCAGCACAAACTCCTCAATGCAGAAACATTAATACTATTTCTGAAAGGTAATAACATTTCAGCAGTTGTAAGTCTACTATAAATATATTGAATAATATTAATTTTAAATTCAGTGGGACTTAAATTTCATTTTCTTTTGACTTTACCATACTGTCACAAACAATCATACAGCTACAAACATACGAACAAACAAATTAGTCTGTTTTGTAATAAGGCTGGTGAATCACTAACTGTTTATAGTATCCATTTTGTTTATAGCTGTATGATGTAAACCAAACCCAGAAGCTAAACCAATAGCTTGCATGTTAACTTTCATCAAGTTACTTATTTTGCAAAACTGTAACTGCCACTTTGTAGAGCTCTTACTTTGAAAAGTTGCATTTACATTTAAAATTGTACACCAGAATTCTTCACACAGTTTATAAAACAGCTTTGTAGCTTTTAAATGAAACTGTTTCTGAACAAAATACATGACGTGCAAATATATCTGACACTATCATAGATTTCTGCTATTGTTCCTCCAAAAGCATTTAACTGCTGCCAGTGGAAGTAATTTTACTCACTTATGTGCAACCAGATGCTACACCTGTTTTGCCATAAAAGTACCTTCAGTGTTCTACTCGGAAATATAGATGTGGTCTTAAAATGCCTTCTGTCAGCCCTAATTTTATGAATAAATATACTGTGGTAATATAACAAAGTAATCATAGTGCCTCTGCAAAACCCAGGAGACTAATGTTACTTACCATCTGGAGACATTTATTTGAACAATGCATATAACATGGAAGTAATAAAGCATTCAGGCTTACTTTAAAAAGAACATTTTGGCCTATAACAAGAGTAGCAGTTGATTCATTTATATCTGTACTTCAGGGACCATATAGAAAGAGTGTGACAGAAAGCTTTACATACTAAAATCAGATGGAAGATTACATGTACTCCACTAACCATCAGAACCAACTGGGAATTCCAAACAGCACTGCAAGTTTATTGTAGAAGTTACAACATTATTAGGCCTTGGAGCTTTGAGAATGTCCAGACACCACAGGTGAAAAAAATCAGTAGAGCACCTTATTCAAAATGAGGGTCAAATCAAAGCAATAATAGCCTTATGTTCTGAACTGTCCACTGTGAGGATAACAGCTCTAGCTTGGAACTAAGTGCCGTGCTGTTGTTGAAGTTTACAGGTCAGTTTTACATCTGAGAGAAATGTACCAGCCCTCAAAGCTATTTGCCTTATGACTAGAAAAGTTACTGAGCTCTATAAATATAAGGAGAATTACCTTTCTCGGGTATATTCACTTACGTTCCTTCCTGACCATTATACACACGTTCTTCCTATTCCCATTCCACCTGACATTCCTTAACCAGTAGCATTTTGCAAGGTTTAGACTTATTCTCTATTAATTTAACAGAGGTCGGGTAACTGAATCCTTATGTATGGTAGAGTGTTTAAAGTAGTTGTATTTCATTGTATTCATGAAGTTTAATTGTCCATGTGTGTAAGCATAGCTTTCAACTTCTTAATTCCAAAATCAGGGACAAATTCAGAAAGAATCAGGGACATGTTTTAAAATATTACCACTACTAACATGAGAAGCTGACAGAATAAGACAATGTAAATTAATATGCATTTTTCTGAAGTAAAAGAAGTCTATATCTCCAATTATTGTTGTTTACAAAGTGTAATCCACTACATTTTCTTCCCAAATCACCACTTTAAGAAGGGATCAGGGCATCCTGGTACAGCATTATCCTGAGAGCTACTGTGAAAGCAGTTGAAGGAGGTATGAGGAGAGAGTCTGAGAGAGAGAGAGAGAGGAACGTTTTGAGCTAAAGTCAAGGATGTCCCTCAAAACCAGGGACAGCTGAGAGTTATGTGAATAAGAGCTTCCCAAGAGGTGCTGCTCAGTACTTTTTTTTGTTGTACTGAGTATGATACAGCTAGTTACTTAGTATATAACAAACTACCACAGTTATGCCATTTTTGTAGCATGCAAGGATAGACCCTGGACTGTGACTCTGGCAACTTGGGTTTGATTAGCAGACTCGATCAATGAGGACCTTTTTGTTAGCTCACTTATCATATGATGGGAGGCACGTGGGGTTTTAAACCAAGGACTAGCAGTAATTGGTAGAGATGAATGAGGTTCTTCCAAAGGCATGTGCACATGCAATGCACACTGGGTATCAAACTGGGACAGTGGGTATACTATACCAAAAAGCCCATGGTAGCACATAGGATAATGTTGCACCTAGATGTCCTGAACGTCTCACTACACACTTTCCCTGACTGCTTGCACTATGAATTTCCTGATTTTGGTCTCCTGAATGAAGGGACAAATCAGACAGGTGCTGGGAAAGGTGGAGAGGATGATTGAGAAGGACCTCCATGGCTGTGGGATACAACCTGATGGCAAACACCTAATAGGAACCAGAAAAGAAAAATTAAAAATGGCCATAGTTATTATTAGGTACTGGTACTATAGCTTCACACCTGCTCATTTGTTTTGTTTGACATTAACAGTATTGTGCTCTTCACTATTTAATTGTTATCCTAAACTTTGACTGTCTGTTCTGTGGAGAATTTCTCCCAGGTTTCTGAAACTCATGTATCAAAATATAAACTAATAACTATTTACTTTGATGAATGATCCCAGACAAAGTGAGTCAAAGTGAAAACTTGGAAATTGGTGCAATGTGTACCTTGTGATAAATGACACTACTTCCATTGATAACAAGAAATAAAGAAAATCATCTTTCAGGAAAAAAAATTAAGACATGGAAAATTTTACAAGTTTTATTTGTGTATTGGAGCAGCGGTTAGCATTGTCGCCTCACAGCAAGAGGTTCTCCCATTCTATTCTCGGCTGGAGGGCCTTCTGTGTGGAGTCTGCATGTCCTCCCCACAGCTGAGTGACATTTAAAGACATGCAGGTAGGTGCGTGCGTGAATGGGTGTGCCTTCTTTGAAGGTTGGGCGTCGGGCTGGGAACTCAGCAGCATAAAACTCCACTGCCAATCATTAGCGGACCGGAGTTTCACTGTGGCAACCCCTAACCGGGAAAAGCCGAAAGACATTAGTTTGTGTATTTGCAAAATATGTGTATTTTATTAGGATTCCCTTTTTGTTAATGATGTGGTACAACAATTCTGGTATTGCTATTTGATGGGAAATGAGTTTGTTGCTGAATTATCCAGTGCCCACTTCCACCCCCACCCCGAGCATTGCATGGTGGTATCACTGTAGCATAGCCTGGGAGTTAGCAGACCATTGTACCTAACAGCAAACAATGCAGTGATGCAAAAGTGTAGTTACCTCCATGACACTCCAATCAGTATTTCAGAAAAATAATGTGATCTTAAATTCAAACATGTCTTTATAACAGCCATGTAACATTGCTTAGTATCTGTCTGTCTACTTTCTAACTGTCTGTTCCATGGTCCTTTTTTTCTCTATTTCCTTCATTCTATTTCTCTTTTTTTCGCTTTTGTTTCTTTCTTTGGTCCCCCTCCCCCCCCCCCCGCAGGTTTTCTGGTCTGTCTGTTGTTACTGTGACATAGCCTTCTTTTATCATACCAAGGCTATCAATAGGCAGTCAAACTGCCTGTAGTTATGACTTCTAGGAGGCAGCTGTCCATGTAGGGAAATACACTCTGCCACTACGGGAATGTATTAGATGGACACCCTCAGCTAGTTAGCGAGATCAAATGGCAGTTTTTAAAACTGAAAAAGACTGGTCTTTTCTGGAAGCATGGAAACCTCCTTCATTTTTTCTGTGTAGGAGTGCACCCTGGAGGTCCAAAGCATACATGCAGTCTCCTTCAGATTGACAGGTATGCATGCAGTTTTAACTATGAGGGATGGTTCCTTGAAAATGTCTTAATTTAGGCAGCTCAGATCAAGAAAGTCCAGAGTCCCTTTGTCTTTTATGTCGCAAAAATAACCTTGACTAAAAGACTAGCCCTTTATGGTCTAGCAAGACCTCTAGGAAGGCTCTTTTTAGGACCAAAGTCTAGCCTCCTATTTTGATTGCACCTTTTTAACAGTTGAGATGTCCCCAGAAGTAGATACTGCAGCTTGGGAGTAAGTTACTATATCGCTGATCCATTCATCGCATACAATGGTCTTCCATGCCACAAGGTGGCCCATGACTGTTTTCAAAGGGGAGCAGTCAGACAAAGTCTCAGGGAGCAGATTACTGTGTCCTCAGTGAACAATACTACAGTACTCCTCTGTTACTGTGCTGAAAACCACCTACTTTGGGAGCATACTTATACTTTTGGTACAAAGAGTAAGGGTCCATTAAAGGGGGGTGTTCAGAAAACTGGCTTTTGAGTTTATAGCAAATTCTGTTAGGCAAAGGCAGGCTTGGCAGCAGTCACTCTCATGCACACCACCCTGGATGAACTATCCACAGTGCTATGGACTAAGCACATCATGTGGTTAGCCATTTAATCAAGAGTTGACATCTGGACTGTAATTTCACTCAACATTCAGAGTCACAGAGTCTGCCTGGGGGTGCTGTGACCAGGTAGGCTAGTACCTGGGACTGCAGATGATCTTGTTTGTCTTCAGAATGGGTGCAACCTAGTCAGGTTTCTACTGTACATTTCACCTGACTAGCTGAGCCATGCCATTAGGTGGAGAACCACAAAAGGGAATAGCTTGAGGGACTGGAAGACTTCAGCAAGGATGCACTATAACTTAGAATGGATATCTGCTGGCTATTTCATCTTGATTCTGATGAGCCCCAGGATTTATCCAAAAAATAGGCCATCAGAGGGTAGAGGGGGAGAATCAGCCATCTGGGCATCCTTTATGGCTAGAGATGGAGACTTATCTAAATGAGTCTCTGTGCTTCCTTTTGCACTCTGGTTTATACCCTAACCTTGGAGGGGGTGATTCTGAGGTTAGGGTTGGCTCAGGGCTGAAATGGCTGCAGGCTACACAGGGATACTGGCTCCTTAGTAAAACCAGAAGGAAAATACTGTAAGGAAGCTCCCTGTCTCCCACCATGCACCCCCTTAAGTTCATAAGTATTTATTAGCTTAGTGATCCTGCGAGGATCTTAAGAAGTCTAGTCTTGCATTCTCAAGTTTATCATTAGCCCTTATATTTTATGTTAAATAAAAACAAATGATAACAACACAGGAGGCTCAGATGCAAAAGTTTACTAGTGTACACCAGGAGGCAAAAAACCATACAAGTACAGAGTTTTGTCTGACATGATGCAGGAAATACACAATTTTATATAGTCTTACATTCAGGCTGTGCCCACCTTACTGACATGGTTAGTCACAGGGCACCTACATCACTATGGTCTACAATATTCTATTCATAAGAAAAAGCTGATGTTATACATTTTAAAAGTTTTCCCATGGGAATAATGTAGCCTTGCAAAGCACCTGGCTCGTTATAATGTCTTTCTGTAAATGTAACTCTTCCAAGGTCTCAGGCTAGCTTGAATACAATAGTCGGTTCACTCTTGTAATATACTTCTTTGTTCTTCTTGCAACTTTTACTTTAGCAGCTGTGTCTTATCTCTGATACATTCACAAGGTCAATTATCTCAGAGGAAGGAATAAGAATATTCAATGCTTTATGCATTTAATTTTCCTGACCCAGCAGATAATCATTAGTGAAAAACATAAGCTTGCTGAGCTGGCTACTGCCAGGGTCAGAGTTCAAATACACTGCAGCTCCAAAGCTTCAAGCAATTACATGTAAAATCATTCTTATTGCCATATTGTAAATAGAATAAAATGCATTATATACTATTTGCTTTTAAACTAGCACTTTATACATGTTCAAATACATATTTTTCTAACATTTTCCTCCCTTTTAATACTTTTTATTCTATTCAGAAACATAAACAATGTTATATCGTCTCCTAGCCTTCTCCTTTAAGGACTTTTAACTAGGCAAGTCATTTAGTTTATATTTCGAAAGAGTTTCGTCTGGAATCAATAGGTTCAATTCAATGTCTTGGTACAAAGTTTCAGTTACAGATATATCAACAAAATCTTTGACTAATCTTTTCATACAGGGGACCCCACAACAGACGCATGCTCCTAATAGGAGCAGACCAACACAAATAGCAATCAAAATATTCATTAGGATAGAACCCCACCCACCAAACAGACTCTGGAAAAAGTTTGTCAGTGGGTTTGGGCCTGGTTCAGTCATGGCCGATACCTGCTGTATTACCTCTAGGTGATCATTAATTTCGTGTCGATTGTCTGGTATGTACGCACAGCATTCTTCTTTGATAAGCGCACAAGTACCACCTCTCGCCGCTAGGGTGAAGTCGAGAGCCATTCGATTTTGTAACACAACAGTTCTCATTGCATTCAGTTCATCAGTCACTAGTTCGAGAGCAGAAAAAGTTGCGTTACTCATTACTTCGAGAAGCTTTGACAGTTTTCTCAACTCCCAGATCGATTTGACTGCTTCATATACTGGAAATATTCCAGCCCAGGATATAACACTGTCACTCAAGTCCATATGAGTCAATTTTTCTTTATCTTTCACGGAATGATGGTTCTTCCAACCAGCTTCGATTTTTCCCATTGGATTTACAGGTTTTCCGATTGGATCTTTAGGTTTTCGGGCTACATCTCTTACATTTCGTATCTTACCTAGAGGTAATTCTGCAGTATGCCTTATAGCCGGAACCAGATAACCCAAAAAACAACTGCCGGACCAATTCTCAGGTAGCCATTTGTATGCTTTTTTCCCACAAACAAAATAACAGTTTTTTACTTTGGTACTGATGCGGGTTAGTTCTGAATGAAACATTTTCTTGTCTATAACAGACAATTGTTTATGCAAGACAGGATTTCTCTGCACTTCACTTAATGTTGTTTTCATTAAGCTCAAATATGAATCATAATTTGCGTTACAAATAGTGCTTTTATCTTTAGTTTTAATATAGCATTTATAAGATACAGTTATGTTACAGTTACTCCAACCCACTTGGAGTGTATCATTCTTATAGAAACATACAATTCCCCTCTGCGTAATAGGCAAATACAATGCAATTTTGTCCTGTGATCTTACAGAACCTGTATCAAAAAGCAAATTTTCCCAAGTCTCATTTATCCCCAAGGGGACAGCGGACATCAACAGTCCTCCATATGCTGTTGGTATGGCAGTACAAACCCAGCAATTTGAAATGTTTATAGTCTCTACATATACACGCTTCATAGCTAGGTATGTGTTAAAGTTTGGATGCCAGTCTATAGACAGTTCATCACGTTTCTCCACTTTCACTTGTGTGGTTATATGTAGAAAGAACCACAACAAAAGGAAAGTCATCACAATCATAGTCAATAAATGCATAGTTAGCAAGATGATTAAACAATATCTTCGGGTTGATCTGTATTTTTACTCATTTCGCTCTTGGCCATCCTGCCTTTGTTGTGTGTCAGTCACAAAATGTTTATCAAGCTGAAAATTTTTTACCGGTTTACAGTGCGTCAGGTGGACCCAGGACGACCTTTCAGCAACTTTGACTGCAGTAGGCGTCGCCAACAGTACCTGGTACGGTCCTTCCCACTTTGGACTCGCCCAATTCTTCCTCTTCGTGACCTTTAACCAAACCCAGGACCCTGGGGTCAGCACTGCTTCCAACGGTCTGGTCTGTCTTTTATCTGAAAAAGAGTTCAACTGCAAAACAGTTTTATTAGTTAACAGTTTCCTCATATAACTAGCTAATGAGCTGTCAGCCTCTAATTCTGCAGGCATGAGAGCTTTCCACTGTGGCACATAATATGCCCTTCCAAATATCACTTCAAAGGGGGTCAAACCCTTTACATTTGGAACTGTTCTCATGCTCAGCAGTGCCAAAGGCAAACAGCAAATCCAATTATTCTGTGTATCATGTACTAACTTCCTCAATTTGTTTTTTAGAATTCCATTGTACCTTTCCACCAGTCCTGCAGACTGTGGGTGATAAGCACAATGATTTTTCAAGGAGATCCCAAAGAATCTCCCAAGTTGGTGAATCGTCTGATTCACAAAATGTGTCCCATTGTCACTATAGATTCTTTCCGGTATGCCAAATCTAGGAATTATTTCTTTTATTAGGGCCTTTGCCACTGTTGCTGCATCCGGATTTTTAGTTGGAAAAGCTTCTACCCATTTGGAAAACATGTCTATAATTACTAAACAGTATTTTTCCCTTCACATTTGTTCAGTTCTATGAAATCCATACAGATAGTATGGAACGGATATGGTGGTATAGGAAAACTCCCTTGCTTGGGTTTGAATGCTCCTTGTGCATAATGTTTATTACAGACATGGCATGCTGCACAAAATTTTTGTGTAAAGTTTGTGAATCCATATGTTTGGAATATTCGATTTACTAACTGTACCATCCCCCCTGTTGAGACATGGCACTGCCCATGGCTCAACAAAGCTGCATATCTAAATAAATTAGACGGCAATATTGTTTTTTTTTCTTTGGAGATATACAGTCCATTTTCGAGGATTGCACCTCGTTTCTCCCATTTTTGTTTCTCAGCTTTTGTAGTTAATGTCTGCATCGTTTTTAACATTTCTAGATCTAAAATCTCAGAGGGTTGTAATTTCTCGGTTAAAAGTAAAATTTCTGAGTCTGAGGCTGCTTGCTTTGCAGCTGCACCAGCTTTTGCATTTCCTTTTGAAACTGCATCCTGTTGTTTTGTATGAGCTAAACATTTACATATAGCTACTTTAGTAGGTAACTGAATGGAATCTAACAAGTTCAAAATAAGTTGCGCATGATTAATCGGTTTGCCAGTAGATGTTATCCCTGATGATTTCTGATTTTCATCACTATCATATAGTCAGTCCTCATCACCTTTATTTTCTGTAGTCACCTTTTTATTTAGCCTGCAATCCCTTGCTAAATGTCCTTTCTTGCCGCACTTAAAGCACTCACCTTTCTTTTTTCTCTCTTCAAAATCTTCTGACCTTTTGTCAGATTGTCTATTTCCCTGGGTATTTTTCTTACCCTTTTTACCTGACTGTACTACAAAGACCTCTGCTCCGTCTTCAGCTGTGAAGACCTGTGTCTTCTTTTTCTTTTTACTATTAAAGTGTCTTTTAGCATGTCTGACATATTCAAGTAAGGCTTGTAGCCTACTTGTTCGATGATCTATCATATGCTTTGTAATAAAGCTACTGATAGGTGCAATGCAACCTTTCAAAAATGCATTTTTCAGTTGCTGTTCATATGAGGTATCATGTGTCTGATTTTCAGGAATAGCCATACCACTATGGTTATTGAAACATTCCAATAATCTACCATATTACCCATCTACAGTTTCATTCTCTTGCTGTATGCATTGATTAATGCAAGTCCAATCTGCTCTAGGTTTCCATTTTTCAGAATTTCGGTCTGTAAGACCTTTGACTCTGTTGTCTAATTCTGCGTCACGATGTGGGAGGGGTTTTAGCTCTGCATTACGAGGATTCTAGGTGCCACAAATCATGTGCCAGTCTGGACCCACAATCTGTCTAACTACCTTTTCTACTTCTTCCCCATTCAAGTGGTAACTTAGTCTCATACCTTGTAAATCTTGTAAAAACTTTGTGTAATTAACTTTTGGATGAGGGATTCCCTCTGTAGCTTTCTGAATATCTTCCAGTGTCCATGGTCTATATACTAGAAGGGTTGGGTCCTGCCCTTCCTGTCCTGCCTGAGGATTTGGTACCTCGATCAGTGGACAGATTTCTTCCTCACTCTCTTCTAGTGTGCTTCTCCCTATTTGATATAAGTCTGTGTCCCCAAGTGTTTTACGTGTCTGGGACCTAGTTTCAATAGGATCTCTAACAAATGGTTTTAGTACTCTTGTAACTTCAGGATAACGTGGAGGTGGACCAGCTTGTCCTCCTGCTTCATATCCTGAAAAAGGCATTGGAGGGGGCGGAGGGGAGGGGCCGTCGCTATTACTGTATTATTATCCTCTTTGTCTAAAAGTAATGTTTTTGCATTTTTAGTTTTCTGTTCCCTTCGGTTTACTTCCTCAATCCACCTGTGTGCTTGAGGAATGCCTAATCACTGTTGTTTTTTTGCCTGACCTTCTCGCCAGATTTGAGCTGTTTTAAAAGTTTAACTAATGAAATCTTGTTTAATTTACCATCAAATCCGTATTTATTAACCCATTTTGTATAATACCTTACATTATCAGTCCATTGTAATTGCATATATTTTGCGTCATCAGTTAGGGGCGGATCTCGCGATTTTTTAGTGCACTGATTTCCCATTCTAAAAAAAAAAATGTTACGTAACCCTTTTCACCACGTGGTATTTCAGTTCCTTACACAGTTTATCTAGAATAACTGTCTACCTTATTCTGTTTCCCTGATCTCTGACAAAATATACAGTAATTTCCTTTTGTCCCTGATCTGTATAACAAATCTCTGACAATGACATTTACTGTAACCTAGTCCCTGATCTAAAACAGAAAAAAGGCAAATATTTTCCTACCTGAGCCTCCTGGGTTGACCAGTTCGAGACCGCTCTTCGGCCGCAGATCAGAAAGTGGCCAGCCTCTCAAGACAACAATTCAGTCGGAGGTCTTTGTGTTTCAAGAAGAACCCTTTTGGTAACTTCTCCTGCGCAGTATTCAACCACCGATACACTCTGATCTGCAGCTTACCAAGGGAATTCCGGTTCAAGGAGGACCAAACTGTTAAATAAAAACAAATGATAACAACACAGGAGGCTCAGATGCAAAAGTTTACCAGTGTACACCAGGAGGCAAAAAACCATACAAGTACAGAGTTTTGTCTGATATGATGCAGGAAATACACAATTTTATATAGTCTTACATTCAGGCTGTGCCCACCTTACTGACGTGGTTAGTCACAGGGCACCTACATCACTATGGTCTACAATATTCTATTCATAAGAAAAAGCTGATGTTATACGTTTTAAAAGTTTTCCCATGGGAATAATACAGCCTTGCTAAGCACCTGGTTCGTTATAATGTCTTTCTGTAAATGTTACTCTTTCAAGGTCTCAGGCTAGCTTGAATACAATAGTCGGTTCACTCTTATAATATACTTCTTTGTTCTTCTTGCAACTTTTACTTTAGCAGCTGTGTCTTATCTCTGATACATTCACAAGGTCAATTATCTCAGAGGAAGGAATAAGAATATTCAATGCTTTATACATTTAATTTTCCTGACCCAGCAGATAATCATTAGTGAAAAACATAAGCTTGCTGAGCTGGCTACTGCCAGGGTCAGAGTTCAAATACACTGCAGCTCCAAAGCTTCAAGCAATTACATGTAAAATCATTCTTATTGCCATATTATAAATAGAATAAAATGCATTATATACTATTTGCTTTTAAACTAGCACTTTATACATGTTCAAATACATATTTTTCTAACATTTTACAATATGAGTATCCAAAGGTGGGCTAAATAAGTGTATGTTGGGTGGTAATTACAGTTGTCCACTATCCATGATGGCCAGTGATGCTAAACTGGGGTAAATTTGCAGTTACCCATCTATTCAACCAAATTATATTTGAACAGAGTAAGGGAAGTTCTCTGCTTTATGTGGAGTTTAAGGCAGTCCCATAGGAGTGATATTCTCCATTATACATACCTATCCCTCCAGCATGTTCTATTAATTTTGCAAAAAAAAAATTAAATCTGTTGAGTTGGTGTTTATTACACCATTATATTTGTGAATGTGTAATAAATTTGATAGAGCAGGGTTTGCTGAGGGATTATATTCGAGTCAGAGGTAGCCTAGGAATATCCTGTATGATACCGAGAAGAGAGAGAAGGTTTTGGGATGGTCCGCATAGTTTTAATGATTTAGGTTCCTGAATTTTTAGTGAGAAAGCATTATGGTTATTCCAGAAGTAATAAGTGTTTGGACAGGTACATATCAAAAGGGGCTTTATACTCAATCATCCTAATGAGTGCTGAGTTCAGTAGAACAACTAAGTCATTGGATCTGGATGCCATACCTTTAAATATAAGCTGTCTGATGAAAAGGGATTTCCAAATGATAGTGGCTATGTGGTCATTAAATAACAGATCGTTACCAGCGTAGGTTCCCATCTCTAACTATGGGCTCAATTTTCAAAGGAGAATTGTCAATGTAATTGTTACAAGGTAAGTCACACTTGCAGAAGGATGCAATTATACATCTCCTGGCATTAAGTTTTACTCTGTGGTGTTGACAACAGCTAGTGGATTGTTACAGGCTGTCTTGTAGTATCCTGGTTTCCTCTGCAGAGCTTACAATAAGACAAAGTCTGTAGTCATCTGCAAACTAGGTCAGTCACAAACCCTTAATATTAGTTCTGACGTCTGAGAAGTAAATGCCAAAAAGAAGTTGCCCAAAACTAAGCCCCACATCACTCCACTAGTAGCAGATCATTTGCAGGAGGTAGAGCTGCCCACCCTAACTTCCTGGGTTCTATTTGAGAGCCAGTTTGCTATTTAATTGGGAGACTTTATCTACAATGCCTGAATGTGGGATGGTATTGAATGCCTTTGCAAGGTCCAGCTATGGAGTGCGCACTGATTTGCCTTTATCCATTGCCTCAATTAATTTTTGAAGAAATCTACCAGGTTAAATAGGCAGGACCTGCCTTTTATGAATCTGAATTGGGTTAAGTTGTGAGTCTATAGGTTACCTATATCCTTATTTTATTAGTTCCATAATGTTCCTTTCACACAGCCTTACAGATGAGACAGTCAGGACTACGTGTCTAGAATTACCCAGGTCCATTAAAGCCCCACCTTTGGACAAAAGAATGGCTGTTGGTGTCCTCCATTCATCTGGCTCAAAGCTTGTTTTGTAGCTAATATTAAATAGCCCCTGTACGGGGTCTGACAAATCATGTTTCAGACTAACTAGTAGACAGACTGGTATGTTATCTAGCTCATAAATGAACTGCTCTTGGCGTTAGATCTCAAGAACTTGTTCTTGGGAGATTTAAGGAGGGTGTAGATGCTGGTATTTGATCTGAGAATACTGCAGAGGAAAGGGGGGTGAAGTTAGAGCTGAATTTGTTGGCCAGTAGAATGGCTATAGCTCCTGGTTCCAAGTATATGATATCATTTACTATTAGCTCTATACAGTGCTAGGCATTGTTTCTGAGGTTTTTAGCATAGTTAAAGAAGGCTTTATGGTAAGCTGTTGCCTGGGGGATATTTTACTTCATATCTGCTTTAGTTGATTTGATCAGGATCCAGAGTTCCTTGTTTCATTTAGCAGGGTCATTTGGGGTTTCTTGAGAGTTAGCTTTATCTTTGTATGCAATGATTTTTTCTTTCTTTTATTGTCTGAGTGGGACAGATGCATCTATGCAGCTTCTTACATGTGCACAGAATATGTCAGTAAAGGATTGTGTATAAGCAATGGGGTCATTTAGATGGAGGGGGCTTTTGAATTTAGCCAGGTCATCAGTTTTAACAGATTTTCTTCACTTAGTCTCTGAATAGTGAGGTATCTAAAGATGTGTCAGGCTTCAGTCTTATAGTGAATGGGACTGACCTATGGTCCAATTTAACTAGGGACTAGGTAACAATTGGGAAGCTGGTAAAGACCAAGTCCAGGGTTGGTGTGCAGACTAACTGTTCCAGAGAATTTGTATTGATGAAGTCCAGAAATCTCTGGGTATACATGCTTGAGGATGGATAAGTCTTTCAATTTATGGATGGATAGTTAAAGTCTGCCAGAAAAATTGTGTTTTTCTTAATACACAGGGACTCCACACTGGTTAGGTAGAGTTATAGGCTGAGGTGAACATTGGCAGTCCTGTAGTTACCTATGATGTGCTAAGGGATTTTGTTCTGAGCAAATAGGAAGTGGAAGAGTTCCAGGTTATTTCCTTGTTTAATGAGTCTAGCGGTGAGATTTTTTAAGAATATAGAGACACCTCCGCCTTTAATGCATTCACCTAATATGGTGGGCTTGTACAATACAAACTAAATCCCTGCGCTGATGTAGTTCTTCCACTGGTCTTGAGCTAGTTCTCTGTGAAGGTACATATATTTTTCTTTACCAGGTTAAGAAGTACCTCTACCTGCTTTCTTAACAGCTAGTCTGTTAAGCATTGCCACTTTTGTGTGACACAAATCTCTTTCTTTTTCTGAGTTGCTAGAAGAGGGCATTTCCATTGATAAGGTCAAACACCAGAAGCTTCTGGTGCTTGATGAAGGATCCAAGATTTTTAGTGAGGTGTTTTTCCTGACATAAAAAACACTCTTTTCAGGATAAAAAGTAGATAGTCCTCACCTAGATGGAGTAAGCACTGAAGATGAAAATCATTTACTTGAATTTTTTGACCATCAGCCCACCTGCTGATGATATTTTCTGATGCAAATCATCAGCTTGAAAAGGTCTCTAAGGGACACATCAATGTACAATGATCAGTCAAACAGTACATGCTAGACAAGTGAGAAAAAAAAACACTAAATTATACTTATCATTCTGGAAGTGACCTGAATTATTTTATTTTATCATATTTGCATTTGTTTACCAGGAAAGTTCAATTAGGACTGGGTTGGTACCCCCTTTTCAGCAGAAGCCTAGGGAGAAAAGTTCCAAAGGAGTAGTAATCAGTTTACAGTTGAGCACACATGCATGTAGGTACATAAACATAATAGGAGGATATCTAACGGCTGTTCATAAGGTAAGGAGCACATTGAAACGTTCCATAATAGTCAGTACTATAGTAACAATTATAGCAGACATGATATATGGTTAATGCAAATAGGGTCATCACCTGTTTGTTTTGTTTTGTTCTTTTCTGGGTTGCCTAGTAATCAGAGTGATTGTCCCATAGCCCAGAAAGCACAATACAAACTCTGGTATTCTTTCTTTTAGCAACACAAACAGAATGCTGGAGTTTGTTAAAACTCTAGCTTAGACTTATTGTTGTTGTTGTTGTTGTTTTTGTTTTGTTTTGGTACAGAAAAGTATTGCTAGTGTGATATACTTAGGTCAGACACTAAGAAAATAAGATATTCTGCCTCACCCTTATGTGTCCATTTATGCCACAAAACATACATGGGGTAGGCAAAGTAGACAGGGAAAGGGGAGGAGAGAGTTGGGTTTAGTGAGGTTTCACGGTGTGTGGCTTCAGTCTGTTTTTTTTTGCCACAGCAAAAGGTGGCAACCCTAAATGCAAATAGCAGTAAAGCATTTCACATTCTGGAAGAATTCAAAAGAGCACATCACACTGCAGTAGAGCACATTACCTTAAGGTAATGAATACATTTTTAAGTGCAAATAATTAAGGAGTATAGCACAATGAGAACAACTTAGAGATAACTAACTACAGGTGTAGTAGTTATAGTTAAAAAGTGAGGTCCTATGTGACTACACAGGACAAAGGAATTTAAATAGAATGGATATTGTCTGAGACAGCTGAGAATTATTTAAGGGGAAGGTACAGTGGCGGATCTGGGTGTTCTTGAAATATGCTTTTAGTGAGGACTTGAAGAGGTTAGGGTTGCTAATCTGTCAGATAGAGGTGAGTAGGTAGCTCCAGATTTTAGCACCATGGTTCCCTAGAGTAAGGGGAGTCACTGTAAGAGTTATGGGAGAAAGTAATATAGGTCAAGAATTTATCAGAGGAGAAAAGTTTTTTAGTGGGTGTAGATTTAAATTCTTAAAAGATGGCAGCTGTCTGGGACATGTAAAATTTTATGTACTATTTTGAGTTGACAGTAGTTGAGGACATTTTGGCATTTGTTTTAAGATGGTGCAGTGGTGAGGCTTGTTGTCTACATTGATAGTGAACTAGCTATTTTATTTCATCACCATTCATGTTTTACTGTCTGGATTGGATGTACATTTCTGAAGATAGGGGCAGCATATGAGTGCGTGGAAAGTAGGTAGGCTATTGCTGGGTACTGACAGATGCATGCTGTTTAGGATTTCACCCTGTATAGCACTCCACATTTCAGGTCTGTTTTTTTGACTACCTGTTGAACCTGAATGTTTAATTATTAGAGTCTCATCAATGATAACACCTAAGAGTGTTGTATGGGAAACAGATTCAATGGTGGTAACATCACAGGAAAAAAGGGTAAGGTTAGTTAGCTTGTTTTTTTTTTTTTTTTTTTTTTTTTACACTTTTTTACAAGGTTGGGCTGTTTGAGTCAGGCTTCAGTGGAGGTGAAGAAAAGACAGGTGATGTTCTAAAGCTCAGGGATTGTTTTGTTTGTGCAGATAATGGTTGAATCATCAGCATACCAGATAAGAGCTGGGCTAGTGCACGCAACCAGAAGATTGTTAATGAAAAGTAGGGTGCCTGTAGGGTGTCAAGTATTGAGCCTAAAGGGACTGTCTGGTATGGGAAGAAAGGTGGATTTGGATTGTCATCATTTTACACTTTGGATCTTGCTAGTGAGGTATGTGTTAAAGCATTCTGGGTCTGAGAGAGAGAGAGAGAGAGAGAGAGAGAAAGAGAGAGAGAGACACCAAGGGATGAAGGCTGGCAGAAAAGTTTGGAGTGAGATACTATGTCAAAAGCTTTTCATAAGTCGAGTAGACTGATGATACAAAATAACTGTCATTTCTGTGTTTGTGAATGGTGTTAAAGGGGCACTATAGGAACTGGAAATGAAGTTCCAGGTTTTGGACCAAATATCTGACATGCAGGGTCAGCCTTCAGTTAACTGGTGCCCTAGGAAAAAAAGGTCCATAGCACCCCCCACCAATACCACTCAGTGCCCCCATCCTGGTCTACCTACACCATCCAGATTACTTTTTTCTTTGTTCTTCTCAAAGTTTTCTTACTCTTCAGTTTTTCCTGTATTCATTCAACACATTTTAAAGAGACTATTCCTTTAAAAAAAAATAAACTAATAAATACTGAAAAAAGCACCCCTGATAGAGTGGTGCCCTAGGCAGCTGCCTAGTTGGCCTATGCCTAAGGTCGGCTATACTGACATGGCAAGAGTTACCTCTCATTTTTTGACACCACTTTTTAGGTCACAGACAGTCCCACCTAAAGCATCATCTTTCTTTTTCCACTCCTTTTAGTCCTGTTTTGTTCAGTGTGGAAGGAAGCCCTCTTATTCTTGGTTCAGCACTAGGGTGTTTTCAGTGTTGGTGTTTTTTTTAAGTTTACATAGAATTATATATACAGTGGCTGCTCTGATTTATTTGTCATGTATCTCTCTCTTTCTCTCTTTCTCTCACACACACACAAACACACATACTACACTACACACACAACTTTTTTTTTTTTTTTAATGGATGAAGTTTCCAAAATAAACAAATACCATGCAGGTTAATGTAACCTGGCAGGGACAGAAAAATTGTATTAGTTTCAATAGAAATAATTTATTCCTTTAACACTGAATGAAATAATGAACGAAATGTGCTTATTTGCAGCATTTATTGTCATTTCAAGAACAGAGTTTCTCTAGCCTCACTCAGTGATCCAGAGCAGATGGCAAATACACAGAGACCATAAATAGTCATGCCCCACAATGTTTTTGCTTAATTCTGGGCAAAGCCAAAAGGAAAAAAAAATTATTTAAGTTAAAAGAACAGCAGATCTTGCATCAGTATGCATTTTTGGAAAGTTAAGGACCATAAAACTCTAATGTCTGACATTATTGATTTGGTTTAATCCTTGGTGGTTTGCCAGAATATTAAGTAAATTAAGTGCACACATACACAGATGTAATGTATAAGCTTTTTTTTAATGAATGAAATTGGAATTACTGCTTAGTTCATATGTTGTTTAAAGGGAAAAAAGCTGTATAATACTGTTTGGCATTAAATCTGACAGCAGTTTTCAACTGACAGTTCAGTGACTCTGGAATCATGAGTATTTCCTGACTGAGGTACTGGATTGTGACCAAACTGAATCCCTGTGGCAAGCGTGTGGTCAGTAAAGTATGGGGTCAGTGTGATGAGTGACAGTCAAGCATCCAGTGCAATTTGTAAATCACTGCACAAAAACTCTTCACAAATTAACAGAACTAGTCTACCGCTGCAGGCATCTGTACAACCTTTTAGGGGTGCAGAAGGAGGACTCATTGCATGTAATACAGCTGCTGCTGTCTCTAAACCTGCAGATGTGGTACTGTTAAAGACAATATGGACTTAGAGCATAGAGGTACAAGGAATCAATCAGAGGAGGTTAGAAAAGAATGGAAAGAGAGGCTGGATAAGCAGTTCATAAGCAAACAATGGAGAGACGTGGCATTTTAGTTTGGAATGTTTGCATGCATATTTTTATACCTCAAGTAGACTCTAAATAATTTTTCCTCAGGTAGATGGCAAATTTTAGAGGTGTGATGGGGAAGAAAGAGGTAACTAGGAACATATGTTTTGGGAGAGTAATGACTTGTTAGACTTTAAAAACTCTCTACAGAGTACTCTGTCTGAAATCTTGGGTGAGCAATGGGTGCAACTAAGGAAATAATTTTTTGAGCTGAGATACAGGATCTGAGTTGTCTAGACATAGTAAGGCCTTGTTAAGTTTAATTCTGGTGGCTGCCAAAAAAGCAATTACTAGAAAATGGAAATCAAAGTCTAAACCAACCATATTTGAAGCAGTGAATATTGTTGTTGTGTCTTTCGGCTTTTCCCGGTTAGGGGCAGTGAATATTGTAATAGAGATAAAAGAACTGGAAGTAGGATCTTTAGAAAAGGGTAAAAGCAAATTACATAGAAAAAAATAGAATTTGTGGGAACAATGCATGCAGTTGGGAGGGTGGCATAATGGTGAAGGTGTTTGCCTTACAAACACAGGATGCAGGGTTTGAGTCTCACAAGGGATAATTGGCTAGGCTCACAAGGGCAGTTAGCCTAGTACTAACCTATGAACAGTTGAAGGCACTATGAACATGATAATGTTTTGAATGAGGTTTAAGGGAAGGCAGGAATTTAGCAATTTAATGTTGGATTTATGATATTTATACAGAAGAATATGTGTGATGTTCAGTGTTTGTAACTGTGAACATGTTAATATGGTTTGTTTTCTTTTATACAAATGTCTGTTTGTGTCATAACTGATAATTCAACAAAGGTGTTAAATAAAAAATATATAGTATTTTTATTATATAAATGCATCTGGAAATTATGAAGATATTCCTCGTGTCCTAAATTGTCCATTAAGAGTGTAGGATAAAAGAATACCACTTGAATTATTGTATTACTAACATTGGTGGGGATTTAATAAACTTCATGTAGGAATAGTGTAAGGGCCACATGGCGTATACCATGGCCATGTCTGCAGCTCCCCCTCAGCAGCTCGCCTTTCATATTAAAGAAGGTGTGCTACTAAGGGAGAGCCATGTAACATGGTTACTAAATCAGTGTAGGGGGAGTGTTACAGTGTCTGGAGATGAGAAACACACTGCCTGCACTGTCAAAGTGCCGGATGGCACTGAAATAATAAAAGCAAACTATTTTAAAGTTAGTGGCATGTGTCCATTGCTAAGCACCGCTAAATTATATCATTAATTTTATAATTACAAAATTATAAAAGTAAACTATTTTATAGCTTAATATCAGAGCTTTGGCCGACTAACATCTACCCGAAATCAGCTGGACGTATAAGTGAATTTAAGTACAGTTTTATCTGCTCTTTTGCATATAGTACTGTATTTAATTTATTTATTTGTGTTTTTCACTGAATATTAACTCAACTGAAGTTGAGGCTGTCTCTCTACAGAGTAATTTTTAGAATTTCTGTGTAGCCATTGATAGCAGTGGGGGGTAGTTTCAGCTCATCACTGACATCCTGTCTTTCCTTATATAAGTGGTACATTTTGAGTTATCTCTGTTTAATATCAGAGCTTTGGACGGCTAATATCTACCTGAATTCAGCTGGACATATAAGTGAACTTAAGTACACTTTTATCTGCTCTTTTACATATAGTACTGTATTTAATTTATTTATTTGTGTTTTCAACTGAATATTAACTCAACTGAAGTTGTGGCTGTCTCTCTACGTAGTACTTTTTAGAATTTCTGTGTAGCCATTGATGGCAGTGGGAGGTAGTTTCAGCTCATCACTGACATCCTGTCTTGCCTTATATAAGTGGTACATTTTGAGTTATCTCTGCTTAATATCAGAGCTTTGGCCGGCTAACATCCATCTGAAATCAGCTGGACATATAAGTGAAGTTAAGTACACTTTTATCTGCTCTTTTACATATATTACTGTATTTAATTTATTTATTTGTGTTTTTCACTGAATATTAATTCAACTGAAGTTGTGGTTGTCTCTCTACAGAGTACTTTTTAGAATTTCTGTGTAGCCATTGATAGCAGTGGGAGTAGTTTCAGATCATCACTGACATCCTGTCTTGCCTAATGTAAGTGGTACATGTTGAGTTATCTCTGCTTAATATCAGAACTTTTACCGGCTAACATCTACCTGAAATCAGCTGGATGTATAAGTGAATTTAAGTGCACTTTTATCTGCTCTTTTGCATATAGTACTGTATTTAATTTATTCATTTCTGTTTTTCACTGAATATTAACTCAACTGAAGTTGTGGCTGTCTCTCTACAGAGTACTTTTTAGAATTTCTGTGTAGCCATTGATAGCAAAGGGGGGGTAGTTTCAGCTCATCACTGACATACTGTCTTGCCTTATATAAGTGGTACATTTTGAGTTATCTCTGCTTAATATCAGAGCTTTGGCCAGCTAACATCTACCTGAAATCAGCTAGACATATAATTGAATTTAATTAAACTTTTATCTGCTCATTTGCATATAGTACTGTATTTCATTTATTTATGTGTGCATTTCACTAAATATTAACTCAGCTGAAGTTGTGGCTGTCTCTCTACAGAGTACTTTTTAGAATTTTTGTGTAGCCATTGATAGCAGTGGGAGGTAGTTTCAGCTCATCACTGACATCCTGTCTTGCCTTCTATAAGTGGAACATTTTGAGTTATCTCTGCTTAATATCAGAGCTTTGGCCGGCTAACATCTACCTGAAATCAGCTGGATGTATAAGTGAATTTAAGTGCACTTTTATCTGCTCTTTTGCATATAGTACTGTATTTAAATTATTTATTTATTTCTGTTTTTCACTGAATATTAACTCAACTGATGTTGTGGCTGTCTCTCTACAGAGTACTTTTTAGAATTTCTGTATAGTCATTGATAGCAGTAGGAGTTAGTTTCAGCTCATCACTGACGTCCTTTCTTGCCTTATATAAGTGGTAAATTTTGAGTTATCTATTTATTTATTTTATTTATTTTATTTTACATTTGTTAACCGGGCTAGTCTAGCTGGATATATTTCCATTTTCAGTAGAGCCCCGGGGAGAAAAGCTCCAGCAAAATAGAAAATTAAAAATGTTGTTACATGGTAAATGAAAGGATTTAAAAAAAAAAAAAGTACAGCAAGTAATAATAACATACTGAAGATATTTACACTTGAAAAAGCGACAATAAAAAATGTAGCACAGTAAGATTCATAAGGAATTTTTCATATCAAAGTAGAAAGATTTCAGCAGTATGTTGATTAGAGTTCAAACAGTAACAGCCTTGTTTGCATGAATTAGCTTTAAAATGTTAGTAAGTTTATTTGGAAGAGGAAGTATCAGTAATGAAAGTGGGTGGTTAGTTGGGGTTGCTACAAGGGCATAACCAGTGTGTTTTGAGGTGTTTTTTTGAGTTTTTGTTTAAAGAGAAGCAAGGAAGAGGCAGGCGTCCTGTCTGGTGGACCCCAGCCATAAACAAACTATACAATAGAAAAAGGAAGTTACTACACGACAGAGCAAAATCCCAAAAAGGGAAGGCATCTCTGATCAGTATTAGCAAAAAACTACGGGCACTCATAAAATCATCTAAGGCCAGCTTTGAGAGAAAAAATTGCACAGGACACTAAAGATAATCACAAATCTTTCTTTAGTTATGTTAGGAACCTGGGTGGGAATTCCCAGATATGCTCAGAATTAGTCCAAAATGACAAAAAATACACTGAACCCACAGACATTGCCAACATCCTGGCCGACAGGTTCAGCGCAAACTCCCCCCCTCCCCACCAAAAGAGCAAATATCTATTCCAGCAGAGTGCTGCCCCCTGACATCTCAGATGCTCAGGTAAGAACCGCTCTCTCCAAAGCAAAAAACACAGCATCAATGGGACAAACGGTGTCCCAGGCTGTGTCCTACATGAACTCCAAGATGAGCTGAACCCAAACATAAAGCTACTGTTCAATCTCAGCCTTACTACAGGATATGTACCCAAAGAGTGGCGTACAGCAACAGTGGTCCCGCTCCACAAAGGTGGTGCCTCAACGGATCCTGGAAACTATTGTCCCATAAGCCTGACTAGCTTGGTCTGCAAAGCTATGGAAAGGATCATCATGGAACTCATAAATAAAGATATTGGGGACCTACAGACACTGGATCCTACCCAGTTCAGCTTTGTTAAGGGCAGATCCTGCCTCTTAAACCTGGTCAATTTCTTTGAAACAGTCACCAAGGCCATTGACGAGGGGAAGGTGGTCCACACAGCCTACCTGGACCTCGCAAAAGCCTTTGATACAATACCCCACTTGGGCATCATAGATAAGCTATCCAGCTTAAATATAAACCCCTATGTCACTAGATGAGTTGCAAACTGGCTCAAGGACAGAACCCACATGGTTAGAATTGCTGGAGCCATGTCAGACTCCAAACCAGTTACAAGTGGCGTCCCACAAGGCTCAGTCCTGGGACCTCTCTTGTTCGGTATATATTTCTCGGAGGTACAGGCCAACACGGAAGGACTGTGGCTGACCAAGTTCACAGATGACTGCAAACTGGGTGCCATAATCAACTCTCCAGCTGACACAAGCATCCTCCAAACGGGTCTCATAGAGATAGACAACTGGTGCCAGAGCCATGGCCTCAAGCTAAACGCCAAAAAGTGTATAGTCATCCCCTTTGGCAAAAACAAAGTGCTCACAAATTACCACATAGGTGGTAATCCAATAAGTACGGAAGAAGTAATTAGGGACCTGGGGTCCCAAGTTGATAGCAATCTTTCAGTTGACAACCACGTGGCCAAAGTGGTTAGAAAAACATTCTATATAGCCCACCTAATCATGAAGGGATTCACATCTAGATCAGGGGAGGTCATTGTGCCTCTTTACTCATCCCTCATCAGGCCCATAATTGAGTACAATGCCCCTTTTGGCATGTACCTTACCAGACACCTGCAGCAACTGGAAAGACCCCAAAAGTACCTCACCAAGAGGATCAAAGGGCTCAAACAGATGCCATATGCTGCCCGGTTAAAGAAACTCCAGCTCTACTCGGTTGCATACCGCCTGCTTAGAGGCGATCTGTGCCTGACGTATAAAGCCATGTCCAACCCAGAATTAATGGACATGCTGCACCTCAGAAAATCCAAATCCCATCGAGCTATGCACTTGAGGGACTTGAATCTCAGCACAGAAATAAATAGGACACGCTGGAGGGACAGATTCATAACCCAGAGGCTCCCTTCACTCTGGAATAAAATCCCAGTCCAAGTTAGGCAGAGTCCCTGACTGACTCTCTTCAAGAGGAATCTTGATGAGTGGATGGGAGATCGTAGGTTTACCCCGGGTATCACTTCTGTGTCACTGTTAGACAGAGGCACAGTGAACTAAACCTCGAAAAAGGGCATAGTAAAATTTATTTAAATGGGTGGCGAAAGCCAAACACACTCTGGCTAGGCTTACAAATGCCCTAGGGCAGATAGCCTAGTATGAACCTATGAACCTAAGAGTTAGTTCATTGGGTAACTGGTTCCAGTTTTTTCCCACTGTGTTAGTAAACAGAGAGTCACCAGCCATGTTGTTAGACTTGGTTATGCTAGCGAGGAGTTTGCTAGAAGAACGTAGGGAATTCAGATTTTTATAGGGGATTAAGAGATTGGAGAGTATAGGGGTGGTGTTGGGTTGGTAAAATATCTTGTGGGCAATGGTGAGTTGGGAGATTATCAGATGGTTTTGGAATTCAAGCCAATCTAGCTGCCAAAGATTCAGACAGTGGTGGGTTCTAAAGGAATTGCCAGTGGCAAATCTGGCGATGTTATTATAGGAAGTAGCTAGTTTGTTAAGATTATTTTTCTTTAGGTTAGTATATATAGGTGAGGTGTACAGAAGAGTTGAGATTAGATGGGAGTGAGCAATCTTGGTTCTGGCTGTTGGGGTTAGGAAAGGTTTGATTCTATATAAGGAGCCTATTTTTCTGTTGACAGTTTTAATGGTGTTATTTATATGGTAATCAAATGTAAGGTTATTGTCAATGGTAATTCCTAACAGTTTAGTGGTAGAGTCAGGGAATATAATAGTGCCATTATTGGAAGTGACTGAGAAATCTATGGGGGAGGACATAGTAGAGGGAGTAAAGAGAAGAAGCTTGTTTTTTTGGCATTAAGAAGGAGGCAGTGTTTTGTAAACCATGTTTCTACAATGTTAAAAACATTTTGAGTAAGAGAATGTAGTTCTGATGGGGAGTATGCTGAGCATACTAGCATAGAATCATCTGCATATTGAATGCAGGTGGCTTGAGGAATTGCTACATAGAGGTCATTGATAAATAATGAGAAAAGAAGTGGTCCAAGAATAGAGCCCTGAGGGACTCCGAGGGTGACTGGCAGAAAGGATGAAATTTGATTTTCCCAGAGAACTGCCTGTTGCCTGTTGCTAAGGTAGGATCTGAACCATTTAACAGCCTGAGAGTCAAAGGAAAGGTATTCAAGAATATTGATTAGAAGGATGTTGTTTACCATGTCAAAAGCTTTTGAGAGGTCAATAAAGAGTGCAGATGAGAGGATGTTTTTATTGTGGTTTCTATTGATGGTATCTGTAAAGGATAAAAGGGCAGTTGTGGTACTGTGTGATGGCCTAAAGCTATGTTGGCAGTTTGCTATTATGTTATGTTGAGATAAATGATGTAAAAGTTGTTGGTGAATGCATTTTTCCATAATTTTTGCTAAGGGTGATAAGAGAGCTATTGGCCAATAGAGTAGTCATTTGAGTTCCCACCTTTGTGCAGGGGGATAATATGGGAGATTTTCCAAATGTCTGCAATTTTTCCCTCTTTAATTGTCCTATTTATAAGGATGGATATAGGGTAGGCAATTACTTTGGCT
>NC_056728.1:460601128-460727124 GCF_019279795.1 Protopterus annectens | reverse complement strand
GGAAAAAATTTTTGGGGGAAAACACACTGGCAAATGTGGTAATTGCAACCAGTGCAGACACATTATGAGCCACAACGAAATTGTCCTAGACAACACAAACAGGACAACAATATGGTGTGAGAAGGGGAATTGCAACACTACTCATGTGGTCTATATTGCTGTATGTGAAATTTGCCCTGCTTATTACATCGGGAAGACAGAGAGGGCTTTTAAAAAAAGAATATATGACCACTTATATTGCATTCGGAAAAAAGATTGCAACAATGCATTGTATAGACATATTGAGAGTGAAGGTGACTTACACAATTTTAAATTTGCTATCATTGAACATATTGCTAGCGATTGGAAGGGGGGTAACATAAAAGGACGATTAAGTTACAGAGAAGTTTGGTGGCAATTATATACAGATGCTGCAACGATTCCAGGATTAAACGACTCTATTGCTATTAAACCCTTATTGGGGTAAGCCATCAGTCCAAAGTCAGCACACACCAACATTGGTATAATATTTTATGAAATCATTTTCCAGAATAGTTTTTATATAATAGTTTTTCATAAATAATAGGTTTTAACTTTGATAGGTTATAATAATATTTTTTACATCAACATTTATATATTAACAGTTTTTTACATTAATTTATATCAAATACATCAGTATATCAATATTTTTATCTGAAAAATTTATGCTTTTAAACAAAATATGAATTAAGTATATTTATCATATGTCACAACAAAATTTACATACAATTAATTGTCACAATATCAAGCAAAACATTATAAATAAGAGTTTTAACACATTATAGATTTTTAGAACATAGTACACTACAGTAGTCTGTACACATCCTTTGCACAGTTCACTTAGGTTAACTATGAATTCAATTTTATACATTTTAGGGCTTGTATAGAGACAACCCACTCAGAGTTTAAACACAGTGGAAACGTATTTTTACCACAAAGTGTTGAGTATTGCAATAGTTAAAATGTAGCTATTACAGTGAATATTTTTAAAGTACATTTTTAAAGAGTATTTTTTAGAAGCGTATTTTCAAAGTGTAGAGTAGAGCATTATTATATATTCTCAGACTTATTTATTTATTTAACATTTAGTACTTAACAATTAATTTGTACAGTTTCTGACACATAATCTATTATAACACCTAATTTTGTACTACTCAAGTTGTCACATTAGTACATCAGAACCAGTCAGTTCTATTAGTAGGTAAAAAGTACATATAGACCGTTCATTTAGGCAAAAAGTGCACATAGATCCCTATTATTAGGTAAAAAAGTGCACACAGATATTCACAGAGACTATCAATAGAATGTATTATAACAACGTTATAATATTTGAGGATAATTGCAGGTTTTAATTTTAAATAACTGACATTATTTATGTATGTTTACAACTGTAGAATGAAGTAATACATTATGAATGTGAAATTGTATTCAACTAGCCCATGTATTTTATTTAATGACAATGGCACTTTAAATCTGAGCTGATTTTGTTTATGTGGCGCCAAAAAGTTTATTTAAGATGGAGTAGAAATAAATTTTAATGAGTTCTGAAGAAGCCTATGAAGGATTAGGTGAAAGCGCTTAACTCTATGTCTTATGTATTATGGACTTTTATGTTTAAATCCTGCACTTTTTTTGTTTAATTAAAGTTCTGGCAGTCGCTTAGTACTGTGTTTCCTCGTTCTTTGTGAGAGAAGATAGCACAGTACATTTGGTATTTTTTGGTGGTTTCCCTCGCAACGTATGAGTTCACTCTGGAAATAGAAGGTTGAGAGCCATGGCGGCAATATGTGTATGTGTGAGGTGAGGTTGTCGTGTGTTCCGCTGTGTGTGTGTAATGTGTGTGCCACTGTAAAATGTGTATGTAGATGACATGTCACAGGCGGAGTGTAATAACATGCGTAGGCATACAGTACAGGAACCATAGGCGTATGTACAGCAGTACCCACAAAGTAGTACTGACATCTCCTCAGTGGCTATGCACGTGGCGACGTAAAACGATGCAAAGCGGAAATGTCCCAGAATGTACCACAGGGCCATAGCCAACAGGAGATGCAAAGGACGCATGTACAAACCATGACCGTATGTATGGCGGCCATAAGGTACACTCAACACGGTCCGTCGGCAACGTTACACAGCATCAGGCATGTACAGCGAAAATACGAATGTGTTATCCCAGCACCGATCGGGAACACTTACGGTCCCGTAAATACCGCTGTGTGTTCCACGACCGTGAAGTAAGCAAGCGGCACACGAATAGGAGGCTACCGGTAGCATACAGGCCGTCCCAAGTATAGGACCACATTCACCGTAACTATCAGCGACAAAATGCCAATGGATAGTAGGCACGGGCGAACATCCGCAGATATATAACCCATGTGAAGGAGGAATACATGCAGGAAGCACACATGCAGGCGATACCGACAGCACACGACATCAACAAAACAAACATTCCCGGAACAACAGACAGGTAACCTGCAGACCCCAAGCAGGGATGGAGCACACACACAAGCATATCCGTATGTATAAATGCAAGACTCACACCCGCCCTTACCCACATCCGCAGATATACCCCATCGCACATATCAAAGGGATAACAGCTAAAACCGTAGCAAAAACATACAGGCAGTCAATGACAGTGGCATACCCACAACAAGCTTGTGGGAAACACTAGCAGCGGCTGATGCATCCTTGCATCCGTTGTGTACAGGAATATAACAGCTATGTTACACATCTGAATGCACAACGCCATCGACAGCCACCGCCAGGACACGGACACCCACATGTCGAACAGAATACCATACCCAACACACACAATCCACGGCTAACACCACAGCGAAATGTACCCGACACCACACATAGCGGATGCAGTCACACAAACATGATACAATACATACCATCCTCACGAAGGTATTGCAAATAACCAACGGCCACACGAGGAAAGAACCATGTCCTAGTGCCGACGCATAACGAACGAAAGGAGGGGGATCACCGGTGATATGCGCATAAGTACACACCGAGGAACAGCTATTGGCCTGATTAACCCACATGCCTCAGGTGACGACGAATATAAGGAAGACTCCCTGGATATTCAAACCGTATGTTCATACCGAACAAAGAAGGAATACTAAAGGACTAACAAGTAAATACAGAAGAACGCAGAACCAAAGGCCGGAAAGGTATGTCGAACCCACGACATGTACTGGTGTGTAACGCACGATAGGTATGACGAATCTGTACAGTATGTGAACGGTGTGTGTAGGTAAAGATACCTGTCCATCAGGCAGAGAGATGAAGGTTGGTTATGTAATGCTAAGCCGCAGCATACCAACGACTGTGGACAACGTGTGCAGAGCAGTGGGACAACATGTACACACCCGGGATAACCCCAGGTTAGGCTTGCCACCTTTTCAAATGGCCAAAGTGGGACATCTTCGGGACACACATCAGATGTTACAGGTGGACACATACCCATGGTCAGTACAAAGGGTAGAACTGTACTCATTTGCCTAAATAAAAGTGTAGTCTTGTAGCAGTTAAGTTGCTTATTGTGTGTCTTGTAACATTTAGGAATGTACATACATAAATAACTATGTTATGCAACTCTTACATAAAAATGGGACATAATTATGTCCTACAATCTCAGGACATTTGCCATTTGTAATATGTTTTGTCAGGACACAACTGCCCAAAGAGGGACTGTCCCTTGCAAAGTGGCACAGGTGGTAACCCTACCCCAGGTCTGCCATAGGGGTTGCAAACACAGAACAATGCCACCACCCACGCTGATGCTGGCAGTGGATATCCAACAATGAAGTGCCATAGCAGGGGATAGGACACGTATGTATAGTGTCACAGCACACATGTGCATGGGCATATACCGTCAATGTCATACGGAATGTGCGCACGACGTGCACGTATCCCACGCAGTAGGGGTGACTATGTCAATTATGTGTAATGCAAAGCTGTCATGATGGATATGTTCAGAAATCATAGACAGTATCACAGGCACAGCATGCATGATGGAGGGATGGCCTAATGTTATGTACATACACAAGATATGTATGGCCTGCACATATGGGACAATGTAGTAGCAGAATAGGCAACCGAAATGGAGGGAACAGCAAGTAACCATGTCCAAACATTCCGTAGCAGGTGCAATGTGTGCCACAATGATGTCCAGCAGGGCCGTGTGTAAACACATGTGCAATGTACACAGTAGTGACACCCCCCCATGGTAGTGTCCACTGAACGGCAGAAGTGGATGTCAACTGTTATGTCTATACAGTACGTCCGCTGTGGTGGTACCATGGGTCTGTGTCACCCTACCAGCAAGGGAGCTATCACATGACTAGTGACACAGTGTGCCCTGTGGGATGTGCACAGGACCTATGTCCCACAGCACGGTGTGTGTCCAGTCTGTGGATGTCACACAGGCGCCGGGGCGAAATGTGGCATGTGTGCACACATGCAGGACTGCTGCTCCCACCCTGCACACTGCACCCGCCATGTAGGAGTACTACATGCATCAGTACTGTGGAGAACATGGCCCATGGCAGAGTAGATTACACCCCTGTGTTAGTGGCATGCAGGTGAGTACAGATGTGTTACATGACTGTCATTTGCATATGTAAACTGTCTGAGCCGGGTAGAGATCACAGCATGACTATACTGAGACATGTAACGTTGTATCCATTGTGTAAGGTACACCACACATGTGTTATTGTAACATGGCCTGCGTGTACATGTGTGTATGGCACAGGTACAAGGGCACCCAAGGTATCAGCTAGACATACGGTCCAGAAATCGTGGTCCTGCACATGTGTACCCACGCCATGGTGGAATATGGCAACCACAGCACCATGTGGGGCATGTGTGTGTACATCAACCATGTACAACGTGATATGCCTGTATAGGGACAGTATCCATGTGATACACACCGCATGACTGTCAGTATGCAAAGGTGATGTGTATGCACTATGTGTGATGTAACTGATGCAATGATATCTACATGATATATCTGCCACACTGACACCTGTATGGGTGTCAGCAACATAGTAGGATGAGCTAGAATGCTGCCAGGTATGTAGAAGTGGTATATGTAGGCATGTACAGTACTGTGTGACAGCAGGTAGTGTACATATGCAAATACTGAGCATGAGGGGCCACATGTCTGAGGACTGTGCAATGTCACACGTCCCTGACTTGTTGTAGTTAGCATGATATGCCTGCACCACTGTGTGAACTGTACAGAAGGCACATGGCGTAACATCCTGAGACATAGGTGCGATGTGATGCTGGATGTGTACATTGGCAATAGCATAAAGTGGAATGGTGCTGAAGGGCAAAGAGCGGAGCATGTCTGATGTGATACCCTCTGTACCACCCCAACCACCCATGCAATAGTATGACAGGTGGCCAGCATGGGATGTGGTGTGCTGTTGCACAGAAGCCCAACAAGGGTGCCAGTAAAGGCATGCAGGTAGTCAATGAGTGTGTGAAGCATGTATGTCAAGATGTGGCCCAGTGCCATACTGAATGGCCCAGTCATGGGTGTAGAGATGCAGCCCCATAGTGCAATGCAGTACCATCCATGTGTAGTGTGATAGATGTGGTAGTGTGGTGGTCAGGGTACACAACGTACATGAATGGGCTAGCAGTCACTGCAGTGTGCTGCTGCAGAGACATGTAACAGCCAGGTTGGCGGGATACAACAACTATGGCGGTTTGAGGTGACATTGGGACTGTGTTCCCGGACATAACATGTGCATGGCAGTACTATGTATGTGTCCACAGGGTTAATACAATGTCCAGCCAAGGATTGGAACCCTGTACTGAGTGAGAGTGTGTATTGTTGGTAGGTACCCCACTGGCAGGCACGATGCCAGCAACATCTGTGTTGGCAATGCCTGCATGACTGTGGTATGCCGCATTGAATGTGGATGTAGTCAAACAGCAGAGACATACCACCACACTGCGTGAGGGCCCACACTGCAATGTCTGGCAGTCATGTGTAGGTAGCTAGCTGTGGAGTATGTCATGCACCATGAGGACACACCATGACTGTCAAGTGACACACAACACACAGGTGAACATAACTACCGTGCAACAGCCTGCACATGTGCCCATACAGCACGTGTGCATGGAACAGGAATACCACTGTGGCGTCTGTGAAAAGGCCAGTACCACCATGTCTCAGTGTGGAATAGCATGGTCCCTACCAGTGTGTAAATGTAGCAGAAGTGCACTGTGATCAGTGTTGGCATAGGCACGTAGACTGTCCATCGTATGGGGTGCCATGCCATCAACTACCTCTGTCAGTGGATGTCAGTAATACCGGCTGTAGTGTGTATGTACCATGCATGCTGCTATGGTTGTGTGTTTAGGGTGTGGCTAGCAGGGATGAGAAGCATGGATGTTCAGCAAACAGAGGGGGGAGGTGTGTAGGCCTAGCACACAGACACATGGAGGTTTGGTGCATGCCGAGGGCAGTGTAGGTATGGTATGTGTCGTGTAATGTGTCACCCAGCTATGCGTACTGCATGGCCAAGCATGTGTGGGTACATGGGAGTCCATACTAGGGAAGGGCGTGTTGCTGTCAATACATAGCAGTAGCAACTGTCCTAGGTACAATGTACAGTATGCCAACACGACCGGCATGTAACCTGTGGTGTACAGTGTATTCACTGTCGCGTGTCACAATGTGCGTAGCGGTCACGAACATGGGTATCTGAACATGGATTACCTATGATGCAATGTGTCATGGGAATATGCAGTATGTGAGTAAATCACGGTGTGGTGTGGGAACCACCCACCCGTGTGTGTTACAGTCCAGGTATGTGCCTGGGAGGTATGATCTGTGTACAATCTGGACTGGCAGGTGTGCCGTGTAGGGCATGGAGGCAGGTCCCAGGCACTGCAGATAAATGACATGTGTGCTGTACTGTGTGTGCAGTGCTTGTGTACACCACAGTGGAGGGTGTAAGCATTGTCACACATCACTGCATGCCGTGCCTACCTGTGACAGCCCTGCGGAGACAGACATGTGACACCGCTGCACAGGCAGCATAGCATGTGAAGATGTACATGTGGGCTGCACACCTTAGGCAGATGTCCACAGGTCATGTGTGCCGCGGTAGTGTGGTTGAACACGACTATCAGACTGGACAAACACCACATGCCTGCATAACTACAGTATGACCATAGTCAACAGTCCCAGTGACAGAGTAGGCCAATGTACACTGTCCCTGCGTGCAGACCACTGGCTACTGGACACCTGGCTAGACACACACCTGGAGGGTTAATTCACCATTGAGCCATCACATGTCCCAGTCCATGTGGGCGTACAATGTCATCACAGGGTGGTCACAATAGCAGGTGGCAAGGCAGACACGGTGTACCAGGTGATGTGTCATGTGTGCATATGTCGACTAGCACAGCCGTTCACATGTCTGCAACATACTGGTGCACGATGTATACTGTTACATGATGAATGGAACTGCACTGTCACCCACTACAGGGCCATCTGACACAGGTGTGTTGTGACTGGTGTAACCCATGTTTGCACAGGATACACACTGCTGTTGTAGGCAGCCATGCTGGTGGCTACCAGTGATATATGCAGTGGTCATACAGACATACCGTACACAGTGTTCATGCAGGAATGTCCATTGTCGTGGACGATGTGCTGCTATGTGAATGTAGGTGTGTGTTGTGAATGTTACACATCCAGAAGACACCATCTGGTGCAGTCATGGTTGTCAACACCAGTACACACATCCACAGCAGTCAGAACCCAGTCCTGACAATGTGTGTCAGTCACCCTTGTACTGTGTGACATATGTGCACATGGCGGAACACCTCCCACTGTCATCTAAGCTGGCTACATGATGGCTGGAATGTGCTGTAGAAATGTACAATGCTGGTAGCCCAATGACGTACCTGGAATCAGACACAGTACGCTATGTCAGCCATGTAAACCATGCACAACAATGACCGCCCAACAGACACAAACAATGCATTGACACATGGAACCCCCAATGAGGTATGTTGCACATATTGATGTACAATTGTCATCTATGGCCATAGCATGGATGCAGACACACATACTCCACAGGTAGTACCATGTGATGTAGGTAGGGGGCATTGCTCGTGTACATGTCACAGTAGCTGTACACACACATGTCCTGCATAGCCGTCATGTAGGGGTAGCTGTGGTATGTGACTACTGGACATGCCCGTACAAATGACCATGTCCCACAGGAGATGTGTTAGGTGTGTACCACATGTGACGTGCTGACAACAACCTGCGATGTGTATGGCTGCCGGTGTACCTGTGTGACATTGTCTGTGAAGGGTGCAAAGGCATATAGTATCGTATTGCATGCACACAAGCCCCACATAGGTGCATAGCCTGAACATACAGTACAAGGAGTGTGTGGGATGATAGCAACCCACAGGTGGAGATGGGTACGGACGCCAGCCCACAACCACATGTGTGTGTACGGTGTTCACGTCCACGACACATGAGCATCTGAGAGGCTAGCGTCACAGCTGTACAGGGTTGCATGCATATATGTTCAGCAACATCCCTGTATGTCCCACCACTGGCCCGTGGACCGATGGACACCAACCAAATGTGCAGATATGAGATGTGCACAGCACATCACAGATGCCTACCGTAGAACAGGCCTACCGTGTAGACATGTGCACAGTAGGTCTGCGCCAGCTGCAGTCAAACACGTTAGGTGCTGAACCACAGCAATAGTCCAGGCAATGCCACAGATGGGCGTGCATGCCTCTGTGTATGTATGTCTGTGAATGCCTCCGGCATAGCAATATAGCTGTGTCACCGTTGTGAACAACAATATGAATGGGTTGTATGTGTGAGGGGTGCGTCATATGTGTATGGTCAGATCGCCGATACCATCAGTGGGCCTGCTATGTGAACATCCCTGTCCCCATACATGGATACCTCTGCTGTGCCCAACACCACATTCACAGAGGGAGGGATGGCGGTGTGTAGTGCAGCAGCAGACATGTGGGTGGCAGCGGGCACTGGATGTACACATATGTGGTACCCACATCAGTGCAGGCAGCCATCCATGTGCATGGGATAGCGGTGTGTGTCCACATACAGCACTGTGTCGATCAATATCCCAGCACATAGCACCTGCCAGGGCTACAGTGTATGCATGGATGTGTGATACCTGCATGCACCAGACACACCCTCAGCAAGCAGCGTACAGCATACCTCGCTTGAGGACAGTGTCCACACCATGGTGATAAACATGTTGAATGTCCATATTCACACAGCTATGACATATGCAATGGACAGCCACCCTGCCAATACCGTCAACCCCCAGGTGGATCACACCCAGTGCCATGTATGTGGCATACCCTGCCATATCATGCAGACCTGACCAGCAAGGCTGCATGAGCTATCACAGTCCTACATGGTGCAATGGACAAAAGGCACTCTCACTATCAACCATACACAGCAGTAATGTGGCGGTGATGCACCCTGTCATGTTACAGGTGCTGTGTGATGCTCTGCACAATGTGTGTGTGTACATGCTATGCATGGCCTTTCCTGCTAATGTGTCATGGTTACACATTGCTCCATGTCTATCACATGTGCAACACAGGTGAGCTGTGGCAAGTTGTCCAACACCCGTACAGTGCTGTGTGGAAGTACATGGCACAACACATGCATGTGCAGGTGTCCATGTGTATGTGTACAGTGCCGCTGCTGACGTTCACAATGGACACAGACGTGATGTGTACTGACATATACACAGCGTCCAGGTGAACAGTAGCACAGTCGTCACATGGGGACCTATGCCAACTGATATGGACATAGGTGCAGCCAGGTACACATGTCCACGGCAGGCTAACATCTACATGGTGCGTGTACAGTGTGATGGGGTGGCACACAGATATGATGTGACACCCAGTGCTCAATGGTGTGAAGCCAAAACATCGGCTGTGCACTGCCACGATGCCATTCACAGATCACTGTGCAGATGTCGTACATGTCATAGCAATGTATTTCCAACAGTATGCCAGCACAGCAGTGTGAATGTGACCTGCCACCATCATTATGTCTTCCAGATAATGCCACGTTCCTGGCTTCCACCTTTCATCCGACAGGAGGAGGAGGTGATAATTCCATACCTCCATAGTAATCACGCCGTGCTATTCAGCCATGTGCCACAGCAGGCACAGGAGCGGCAGGAGATGTGGGAGGAGATGTGCAGGAGGGTGAACAGCCTGGGCGGATACAACCGCAGCTATCAGCAAATCCGCAGGCACTGCACAGACCTGATCCGGCATGCAAGACAGCGTGCGCTGCAATCGCCAGGCAACAACGTGGGACAGGTGGTGGGACACCAACCCAGCCCCACTCACAGCCACGGAGGAGCTACTGGCCAGTCTGGGGACACACACGGAACAACACGCAGAAACACTTGCGTCCATCGTGGAGGTGGGTGTCTCCCGAACTATGAGCCTGGAGCCGACTGGTAAGTCAGTGTTGCATGTTTGTATGATAGCGGCGTGTGTGGGTGTCATAGTACAACACATGATATAGCAATACATGCCAGGTATATGGCCACACAAGATGCAAACCATAGTATGCTATGTTGTGTTAGCAGACATGTGCATAGCACATGCTAACACACACATGCATGATGTGACATGCACAGTGCTGACCGTGGAGATAGTAATGGCTAATGTGTATACCTTTGTGTAATGTCTTTACAGGTACGTCTGGCGTGTCGCAAGGACAAGGGTCTGTTGCAGGTAAGTCTGTTGCTAGTCAAAGGCATGTTCTGCTGTATTGATATTCCCCATGTGTCTAGGCATGACATGCTCACCTGTGTGTGCCCCAGTCACGGTATACAGCTCGCACCACCTGACACACACACCACCCATGTACAGTAGATACAACCGTTAGCGTAGAGTGGTATGACACCACACAACCTATTGGTGTGTTACGTGCATTCAGCTATGCATACAATGGTGTAGGTGTTACACAATGGCTGCATGTGTAGTATGCATTGGTATGCCAGTGCAGTATGCACACAGTACCACATAGTGAGCTGTGATCTGGCCAGAGCACAGGTGTTACCAATGTGACCCATGCCCCTGCATCGGGTGCACACGTTGTGACATGGCACATGCCATGTCCCATGCCCGTGGATGTCTGGCTGCAGCATTGTCACACCATGACATGACCTATGCACAACATAGCAGACATCCACACTGTCAGCATATCCGTAGAGAATGTGACACCTCACACTAGTATGGTTGTATGTCACATGGGCCACCACAGGGCCGTGTGCACGATGTCTACCACACACAATTGTCAATGACTCAGACAGACAAGGCCATGGTCGATACCTACAGGCATGTTGCCACACAGCACATCCACAGTGGGTAGTCACCGTTGCACCCTGTACACACATAGTGGGTTCATCACTGTAGTGGACCCCCTGGACATCCGATGTAGTACACCAGTGACATGGAATGCCTCTCCACAGCTACTACAGGTGCCTCCAATGTCCACCATATCGTGCTGCTGAGCAGCTGAACTGACTTACAGACATGGCAATGTAATGCGTCCAGGTCACGCATCGCACAGACACATAGCTGTGTCCTGCTACTGTGCAGTGGCACAGAGCCCGCACTCCACACTGTACAGCTATGTACACAGCTCACAGCAATCGTACCTGCACAGACATCAGTGTTACCCATACATTGTATCTGTAGACTGTACACATAACACTGCACCGTGACAGCCGTTGTGATGTGGTGCATGCGGTGGGACACCATCGTCACATGTCCACATGATACCGCACATGTTTGCGGTGTACATTACATAGTGTCGGCAGCCATGTGTACTCTCAACTCGCCCGTGGCCACACGGTGTATCACGCTGATGCATGCGAACTACCATGAATGTGTGTACTGCATGCCTACTAAATGACACCTGCCTGTTGTACTGTCCCCACCAGGGCAGTGTACATACTGCCACTATGAATGTCTGGTCTGCATTCACTGGTCTGTGTTGTGTGAATGCTGCATGCCACCTGCATTATCACATGCATGCTGTGTGTGTGTGTGTGTGTGTGTGTGTGTGTGTGTGTGTGTGTGTGTGTGTGTGTGTGTGTGTGTGTGTGTGTGTATTGTAACCGATGGTATGTCTTTGTATTGACAGGTGCTGTAGGTGAGTTCCCCTCCTGCGGTCAATCTGATGCTAGTGTCCCCACAGATACTAGTGGTGATGACCATGTGCATGAGGCACAGGCAGGGTCGTCACAGGCAGACACTGTGCCACTGGAGAACATCACACATCGTCCCTTTCAACCCCGCTCACGGTTCAGATGCCGACACATACCCCAACACCGTTGCCCATAGATGACGGTCAGTCAGCGTCTCTTGGCCCCGAGCAGGAATGTGTGGTGGCTGCAGAAGGTGTGGGTACACCGCGATGTTGCCAGTGTAAGGACTGGTGCAGTGCCACGCAGGCATGTGGCAGGTGCTGCTCGTGGGGGAGCACCGCTAGACATACACCTGCCGTACAGGGTGCAGCAGCTGGTATAACCAGGCGCATGTTCCAGACTGTAATGGCGGCGCAGGCGCGTGCCGAGCGGCAGAACCAGGAAGGGCAGAGGCTGCAGAGGTCCGCAATCCGTACCTTGAATGACAACATCCAGGCATTGGCGAATGCACAACAGCATCTTGCCGATGTTCTGGATAGGAGATTGGGTGACATGGCTGGTATCCTCGACCGAGACATGGCCATCCTTGGCGTCGCAGTCCGTGCAGGAACCCCAGGTAGGGGTGAGGCATAGGGCACGTGGGCGTGTGCCAGCAACACCACCTGCTGCAGGTCAGCATGTGCGTGCCACCTCCCATGCCCACCCAGACGGTGCTGGTAGCAGCAGCAGTGCAGCTGCTACTACACCATCCACACCAGGACAGAGCAGGCCCGCGTGGGCGTGGCCTGGGCGGCCCGTCGTGAGCGCGTTTCCAGCGGACATGTGACATCGGAGAGTGGACAGTCCGTACCTCCACCCGGTCGTGCCCGTGCGACCCCAGGCAGGCGGGTCACGTCGCCCCGGCGGACACAGTGAGCCGTAACACCTGCACTGTACAGTCAGGGGCTGCCAAGCATACCCGTGTAGGCATCACAGATGACTGAACTGTGTACACACACCCACACACAGCAGACACAACTGTAGGGCTCCACCACACCCACATGCAATCTACATAGTCATGCCCACTCAATGCACAGGCCCTTACACACACACATGATGTCATCCATTGGTACAGCCCATGCCTGTGGCTTTATATCACCCTGTGCATATGATGAAGTCTCTGCCGCATAACTGTGAGCTACACCATCACTGCGGTTAAGCTAACATATTCTGATGCACAGGGTGGACACGATAGTGAGAGGTGTATGTGATACCTGTGTCCGCATAGTGCGTGATGTGTATGTTGTGGTGTGTGTGTATGGCTGGTGACAGGTGTGTATGTGATGTGGGTTGTGCACGGACATCATGCAGCAGACATACCATGCAGGACAGGTGCAGCATTCATTGATATGTGTACACAGTATGTGTGGTGGTTACATGTGTAGCACCATGTCGGTGCAGTTAACCCGTATGATACTGATGGTGTACTTGCGTGCCTACTGGGAGCACTGTAATTAGTTCCCCACGTGTAGTCGTGGGGTACCCACAGGCATGTCTGGCAACATCAGCATAGCACAGTTACCGCATCCGGCATGGACCCTACATAGGTACATAGGCACATGAGCGTAACAGGATATGTGCCCTCGACATGTGTGGACCTAGCATGACTGTGTGTGGCGTCTAACACCCCTCAGGATGGGGATGCCATATCCATCAGTCCCCAGTCCCTGGTCTAGCAGTGACACACAGATGTTGCCTGGCGCATAACTATCGTCACACATCCACCGTCATTAGCAGTCCTGGGCGAAGGCAGTCAGGGCCTTTCCTTCACATGGCCTGGCACTCCTCCCTGTGTTGTAGGGGGTGTCTGGCCGTTAACCCTGTTCCCCCAGCACGTCTCACTCATCTTTGTGTTGAGGTGTTTGACAGTCGCTTCTGTGCCCGTGTTTGCATGGAGCCTGGGAGGTGGAATGTGCCCATGTCACCCAGGTCAGACATGGCCGTGTATGCCAGGCACAGATCACCATGGAGCAGATGTGCTGTGAAGATTTACAGCTGGTGTCCCCTTGGCCGTGCAGCTTGTGACACATGTCCTAGCACCGTCATCCCCGTCTTGTGGAACGTTTGCGGTCCTTCCGAGTGCTGCAGGCGTCAGGTTAGCTACAGGCCACATGTGCCATTATGCGCAGTCATTGCTCTGGTGTGTGATGTGTACAGGGGTACAATGAACACCCCTGATGTGGTTGCGATTCCATCCAGACCAGGAGGCCACAATGGAATGTCTTCACACCCACATTGCCATTGTGTGTGTTGACAGAGGTTGCCGACAGGTGTGGTAGCCATTTCCTGAACATGTCCACCATCTTTAATGGCGTACCACCTACATGTGACATTGGGACGAACATGTCCTTCACACTGGGTAGTGCTGCACCTTCTCTGGCATTTAGTAGCAGGCCATGGCTCTGGCACCAGTCATCCATGTCTATGCGCCCTAGGTGGATGTCCGTGTAGCGTGGGGTGTTGGGTATGTTGGCGGTGCGTAGTCATCTGCATACCTTGCCTGGTACAATCCCCTATGATTGCATGCACATTGGAAGGTCGGATGCCATATGGCAGGGGCCCAGGAGTGAGCCCTGTGGGCCTCCACTGGGTCCAGATATGAGTGTGACAAGGCACCTTGAGCACCAACCCTGTGTGGTGTGACCTCCAACCTGTCTGAGAAGCATCGGGTGACATATGTCCCCACATGTATGCTGGCGAGCCTTTCCATGGGTCCCATGTGTAGTGTGCTCTGAACACTCCCACCAGGTCATGGTACTGTGTGCAAACCCACGTATCCCCATCAATGGCCTTGGTGACCACTCCAGACAGGGCGAGCAGATTCGGGAGGCAGGATCCGCCCTTGACTATGTAGTTGTGTGTATGTTCGGTATTGGCTGTACACCGCTATCTGTAACCATGGCCACCTGTATGGACCTCACCACAGCTTTGCAGACAAGGCTTGTCAAGCGTATAGGGTGTGGCTGCCGACAGTCCATAAGAGCACTACCCTGGCATAGTGGGACCACAGATGCCATATGGCATCCATTGGGGACATAGCCCATAGTAAGGCTAACATGACACAGTGGCCGCATGTGTGGGCGAGGGCCTCAATGAGGATGGGTAGCACACAGCCAGGACACTATCGGTGCCCATTGCTGACGTGTCAACCGCCATAGAGATATGGGATCACTCCAGGCCATATGAGATGTCTGGGAGGATACACTCTGGTGGGATGGATATGTTCCCTCTTGGGGGGGGGGATGTATGCATGGAACATGTCCGCTGGTTTGCAGACAATGTCTGTGGGTGCAGTGACTGTTGTACCATTCTGGACCATTTCCAGCCAAGTCTGTGTGCCCCCAACCATGTCCTTACCACAGTTAGGGAAGGCCCTATGGTTGTCTCATGTGCCCTCTGCAGTACCACTCCCACAAGCGGCCGTGGATGATGGTATGTGGGGCCGTATGGTGGCCTTGGTATGAATGGGTGATGGTTTCCCTGGTACTGTCATTGCTCTGCCATGTATTAGCTCAACTGTTGATGTACAGGTAGTCAGTGGCTGCGGTCCACCACACCATGTGCCTACCTGTGGTGGACAAGGTCCTGATGTCATCATGTTTGCCTGTTGCAGACATGCATGTGGAGTGCTCAGAGAAGGCATTCGTTAGGCGTTTGCGGTCTGGCCTGTGTTCAACACTGGCATGGAGGACTTGTAGGGTACCACACTGGTCGTATGATGTGTGTGGTTTTCTGTGGAGAGGTCATCACTGAGGTCCCCCATGCTGGTGTTGGTTACAGGATGTGGATGACCAGTGGATCCACTATACGGTCTTGCATCACCATTGAGGGCTGTACATCCTGTGTGGGGCATATCCTCACCATGTGTGATGGGCAGAACTGTCAGACATCCCCCCCTAGTATGTATGGTGCATGGCTGTTTAACAGTGGCCAGGTGTGTGAACACCTGGGACCGCTGGCGTAGTGTGTTGTGCCATGGGTAATGTTCCCAGGCTATGTATGGGTGGTTCATGTCACCCAATACGGTGCTGTTGTGAGAGCATGCCCACTCACCAGTGTCCTCAGGACATCTGTGAAGGTATCCTGTGTTTGGGAGGGTTGTCTGTAGCATGCAACAAACTGTAGGCCAGTCCTACACATGGTTAATGCACCTAGATATTCCCGCAGCAGCGGCCACGTCTGTGGCATGGCGGGTTGCTGTTGTGTGGCTGGACACACAGGGCGGGCCACATTCCGCCACCCATGCCGTCGCACCATGTGTATGCATGTCTGCTCTGTGCCGACTCTAAGTGTCTGAGCATGCCCAGTAGGCAGCTGTGTAGATAGACACACAGCACAGTGCACACCCGCCCGTCTGCAGTTATACCCGGGTGCATGCCTGTATCCCCTACATAGCGGCCACGTCTGTGGCATGGCCAGGTTTCTGTTCTGTGGCTGGACACACACGGCGGTCCACATACCGCCACCCATGCCGTCGCACCATGTGTATGCATGTCTGCTCTGTGCGAGTCTAAGTGTCTGAGCATGCCCAGTAGGCAGTGATGTACTGATCAGTAGTTACTTGGTATTCCCGACTGCAGCACTAACGTGTTACTGTACGGCGACCTTGGGATGGTAACAGACTGCGTGACTGCGCACTCTGTCCTAACTCCCGATCGGGCGCATTGCCTCTGCAAATGATACCACTCACGTAGGGGTATGCCTCCTGACAGCGCTCTGCTCAGTAAACTCGGTAGCGCGTTCTGTAAATGCTTCATACTGTAGTGTGTTCATGTAGATAGGCGTAGGTTCGTCCCCCGTCCCTTCCGTGTGTGTGTGTGTGTGTGTGTGTGTGTGTGTGTGTGTGTGTGTGTGTGTGTCTCTGTGTGTGTGTGTGTGTTTCCAGCTGCCTCTGCGACTGATCATGCTTTTAGACGCTCCGCAACACATGCCTTGGCTATTGCCAACTATTGTCTTGCGGGTGACGTCAGCAGCCTACAAGTATGCGTGTGACAGCGCTCTGTTCAGTAAAGTCGGTAGCGCGTTCTGTAAATGCTTCATACTGTAGTGTGTTCATGTAGATAGGCGTAGGTTCGTCCCCGTCCCTTCCGTGTGTGTGTGTCTCTGTGTGTGTGTGTTTCCAGCTGCCTCTGCGACTGATCATGCTTTTAGGCGGCTCCGCAACACATGCCTTGGCTATTGCCAACTATTGTCTTCTGGGTGGCGTCAGCAGCCTACAAGTATCGTGTGACAGCGCTCTGTTCAGTAAAGTCGGTAGCGTTCTGTAAATGCTTCATACTGTAGTGTGTTCATGTAGATAGGCGTAGGTTCGTCCCCGTCCCTTCCGTGTGTGTGTGTCTCTGTGTGTGTGTGTTTCCAGCTGCCTCTGCGACTGATTATGCTTTTAGGCGCTCCGCAACACATGCCTTGGCTATTGCCAACTATTGTCTTGCGGGTGGCGTCAGCAGCCTACAAGTATCGTGTGACAGCGCTGTTCAGTAAAGTCGGTAGCGCGTTCTGTAAATGCTTCATACTGTAGTGTGTTCATGTAGATAGGCGTAGGTTCGTCTCCCGTCCCTTCCGTGTGTGTGTGTCTCTGTGTGTGTGTGTTTCCAGCTGCCTCTGCGACTGATTATGCTTTTAGTCGCTCGGCTACACATGCCTTGGCTATTGCCAACTATTGTCTTCTTGGTGGCGTCAGCAGCCTACAAGTATCGTGTGACAGCGCTCTGTTCAGTAAAGTCGGTGGCGTTCTGTAAATGCTTCATACTGTAGTGTGTTCATGTAGATAGGCGTAGGTTCGTCTCCCGTCCCTTCCGTGTGTGTGTGTCTCTGTGTGTGTGTGTTTCCATCTGCCTCTGCGACTGATTATGCTTTTAGACGCTCCGCAACACATGCCTTGGCTATTGCCAACTATTGTCTTGCGGGTGGCGTCAGCAGCCTACAAGTATCGTGTGACAGCGCTCTGTTCAGTAAAGTCGGTGGCAGCGTTCTGTAAATGCTTCATACTGTAGTGTGTTCATGTAGATAGGCGTAGGTTCGTCCCCGTCCCTTCCGTGTGTGTGTGTCTCTGTGTGTGTGTGTTTCCAGCTGCCTCTGCGACTGATTATGCTTTTAGACGCTCCGCAACACATGCCTTGGCTATTGCCAACTATTGTCTTGCGGGTGACGTCACCAGCCTACAAGTATGCCTCTGACAGCGCTCACGTCAGTTAACTTGGTAGCGCGTTCTGTAAATGCTTCATACTGTACTGAGTTCATGTAAATAGGCGTAGGTTCATCTCCCGTCCCTTCCGTGTGTGTGTGTGTGTTTCCGTTGCTTTCGCAAATACAACTGAATAAGCAAATCCTTAAAGTGTTCACAATCAACAGTGTGATATTTAAAATCATGTTAAGACTCACATTGTTGATTGTGAACATTCTTAGACATAGCTTTTTTTCTGCACACGTTGTGGAAACAACGAAAACGTTGCATGTTGTAATGAACTGTTTAAATGTTACGAAGACTTGTGTTGTGTCGAACTACGGGGACTATTCTTGCTGCAGGTTGCTGGTTTGTTTGTGTTTCATAGTACAATATCATGTAATCGTGTGTTCATAGTATGCTTTCTGTGATGTTGACATGTGTGTGTTTCGTTAGCAATGCGTCTCTGCTTTCTATGCTGTGGCTACATCTCCATTGCTCGCATAGACAGTGACAAATGGAAGTGTAAGGGTGGACATTTAAAGCCTGGATACTTCCATGTTATGTGTAAGTCTCCACGGGGCCAGCGGGTGATAAGCGCATACATGTCTATGAAGTACCTTTGGATACCATATCACGACCTGTCGTGACCGAAATGTTTAAGTTGACTGTTCCATCTACCTATGTGTGACATGGTTTGTGGCCATAGGGTGCCAGCAAGTCTTCCCTGTTCATTGGGTGTTTGCCATGGTCTATTGACAGCAATCCTATTAATTCACGAAGGATGTCTTTCATTGTTGGCAGCGCCATAGTTTGACCATCGTATGTCATTCCCAGCAGGCGTGGAGATTGTGCCATTGGTATGTTTACACAGGTGACCCATCTGTTCCACTGTATGGGCGTGTGATCCCCATAGATGTGCTGGCAGATTGAGTGCTGTATGCGCGGTATCTGCCCAGCGGTCTGGCTTTGAATGGGGAGTGTCTACTGTAGACCCTATCTGTATTCCCTGGGTTATGCCTTGCAACAGCTGTGGGATTCCCCCAGGTTTGCAGCTATGGGTGCCATCTTGGCGTCGTTTGTCCATCCATGGGAACTGCCTACTGGACACTAGTATCGGGCTGTCAACATTTCACAGCTGCATTCTCCATTTCCGGTGGATGATCGGTATTAGTATTGCGAATGCGCATATGCCATGGCCACGTCCGCTGCAGGCGGGACAGCGAATCATCTGCCAATCCACACCGACACCCATTTTGCATACCCACGATCCCATGTCTGCAACCCTCGACAGTACCCTTGCACACCCTTCATGTGTGCGGAAATGGGATGTGAGCGTGCGTGTATGGGCGCAGCAGCCTGGGGAGTCCTATTCATATGTCCTGCATTTCATGGGCGGCTGTCATCACCCTTGAAGGCGCTTGTGGTGCATATATCTACCTGTGCGTAGTAGTCACGGCTGTCACCTCTTCCGGTTCACACTATGTTGCCCACACTTACTTAAGGAGTATTTTTGGGTCCTGCAATGGACACCGATGTGCATATGTAAAGTTTAGAACATGTTGGACTGTGTCCATTCGGCCAGTGGGTTTGACTGCCGCCGTATGTTCCCCAGTCCCGGATGTCTGTCCGCCTACCCATATTATGTAGTGCTACGGAACCCGTGTCCTTCCACAATTTACCCATATGGTGTTACTGTAGTACTGCAGGTTGGCAACTGCTTTAGATAATCCTCAGAGGTACCATTGTGAACTATCCGCCACTGTATTGTCATTATAACACATGGGGTACATGTAGAAGCTATTTATTCATGACAGTATGTTGTTTATGTGTGGGAGCGCCATATTTTAACCATAGTATGACCTTCCTAGTTGGCGTTGTTGGTGTGCCATTAATATGTGTTCCACAGGTCGCGTATGTTCCGCAGAGTGGGCGGGTGATCCCCACATACTTGATAGCACCTTGGCTGCTGTATGCGCTGGGATTCGCACGGCACGATGGATGTCTACGGGGTGTATCTACTGTTGTTTCCATCTGTATGTCCTGTGTTATGCCTTACTACGGCTGTGTGATTCCACCAGGTTTGCTATTATGGGTGCCATGTTGTCCGTGCGTTTGTCCATCCTTGGGAAATGCCTACTGGACACTGATGTAGGGCTGAACACATTTCACACCTGCCTTTAGCATTACCCAATGGATGCTTTGCATCCTTAGTGAGGACTAAGGCACGTCCTGTACCCGCAGCCCTCCACGGGGCGGGACAGCGGATTATCTGCCAAACAACACGAGCCCCATTTTGCATACCCAGGATACCATGGCTGCAACCCCCACGATGCGCATGACACATCCTTCATGTGTGCGGAACTGGGATATGGGCCTTACATGTATGGACACGGCAGTCTGGGGACCTCTGTTCATATGTCCTGCATGTCATGGGCAGGTATCATCAACCTTAAACACGCTGGTGGTGCATATGTCTAGCTGTGCCGTAGTCACGGTTAGTACTCTGATTGGCGATCCGATGGATAGCAGCAAGCGCCGTAATTTTTGGAGTCCTACAATGGACACCGATGTGCATTTATAAAGTGTAGAACGTGTTGGTCTGTCACCATCTGGCCAGTGGTATTGACTATATGTTAGTGGTATATGTTCCCCAATCGTGGATGTCTGCTTGACTACCCATCGTTTGTATTACATGGCCTATCTATATCCACGTGCCAGTATGCGGAAATACAGCAAACCTTGCGTCCTGCCCATCTTCATAAACGACATTATGGAACATATATCGGCAAAAACAGACACTGTCAAATACGATAGACTCCACAGTGAAAGGATACTGAGCTCTTTCACCTACTAACATGGGGCATCGTCGAGATGCGGAATGCATGACATAGCCGTCCCTTATACACTTCCTTCAGAGTCGGTTTAAAGCGAAATAATCAATAAACCTGCTCATAGTTAGGTGGACAGTGCTCCAAGTCTTGATTATAACGTGACATATACATATCAGTGTTGCATGCCTTACTTCATGGAAACAATAATACGGCAACAATGTGTTAATATATATACAATATTGGTAAATACAATCAGTATCCTGACACATAGTTGATAATTGTTGTGAGTGCACCTTAGAATGTAGTGTGTTGATCAGGATATTGTATATCAATGTGTATAATAGTAGCATTACGATAACAAAGCATGGAATCAATAAGTACTATTTAAGCATATATTTTACAATTATGAATGTAAATGTGTGGAGGAGACATCCGTAACCTTCCCTGGTTCCACTGGATCACACACACACACACTTTCGCATGTCCGGATTGTGGGTTCTGCGCGGGCGCACATGCATATCCGTAGTCCGTTTATATATGTTTACAGTGTCTGTGTGGTTACGTGTTTTGCGTTAGTTGTGAGTATTTCGGTAACATATGTCTGATCCGGTTGACGGGCGTGTTCAGAAAGCACCTTCAGCTTTTTATATGTAACAGTCTTTGCAGCATGGGCGCATTACGTACGTGCACATCTATATGTTCTATAGTCGTAATTCAAGCGTGACTGCATTCACGTTTGCGGTTACTGTGACCAGTACCGTTAGCTGTTCGTTGTCATTAATATGCATACCCATGGTACCTATGTACATTTACATATCCCCCGCACACGCACGTCACAGGCATCCATTCTCCTGCTGGGAAAGGTGCGGTACTGCATGTTGAACATTCCTAATTCCCCTTCGCTCATGGCCCAGGATGCATATGTCGTCACCACTGCGCTGTTCAGATGACAGCTGCTTATATCCCATACGCATACAGGCCTTGATTGTCAGGGTGTTGCTGTGGTGCTTTGGGTTTGGTCTTGTCCGCCCACTGTGCGGGACTGCCCTGACCCTGTATGAAAGTTAGATGAGACACATGGGCAGGTTTTGTCCGTGTCCATGGTACCATGTCAGGGCCCCCAATTATTCGTAACCGTGTGCATCGATTGGCGGTGTACCCGTTGTAGATCTTGTTATACTAATTGCACACGGTCTGGTCGAGCGGACCAATTTCCATTACTAACCCTCCGTATGTATGGCCTGTGTCGCAATATTACAAGGGTTTACCATTGCGTGGCGACTTTCACTGAGCCACAGACATGTCCGTTGCTTGGTTTGGGCGGTTCCGCTGTGCTACACACATTTAACATGGCGGAACAGGTTGAACAACTCAGCCACGAGGACATCGGGTTCTCCGTCGCTGTCTAGTATTGAATGTCTATGTGGAGTTTGTTTCACAAAGCGAGACAATGTCGACATTGTTAGCGGACATCTCGCGCAATGCGTCCGCACCGCGGGTGACGTATGTCTGCCTTTGGGCGGCGAACAGGCATTATGCTGTGCCATTATGTCTGGGGATATATGGTTTCCTGACATAGATGATATGCCATACTAGCAATGACCCTAGCAATGACCTGCGTCTGGGTGTGGGTACTGCTGTATTACCCACGGGAAGAGTGGCCTTAGGTTAAGTGGTGACCTAGGCAGAAGTTGCCACCGATACATCACCCGCTACCCCCTCCTGGTCTACCTACACCAAATAGAGTCTGGAAAGGTGCCCGGTAGAGCAACACCCTAGGCGGCTACCTACTTGGCCTATGCCTAAGGCCGGCTATGTGTGTGGTCCCTTGGGCATCGGACTCGGGAACGTGCCACGTCTGCCGTGGGTATGTCCAGCATTACCCACATCCAGCCCCAAGGCAGTCAACACAGCATCCATGGGTCCAGATGGTGTCCCAGCTGTGTACTCCAGGAACTCTATGGAATTAAACCCACACTTAGGACAGCTGTTTAATCTTAGCCTCACCTCAGGATACGTACCTGAGTAGTAGCACAGGGCGACTGTAGTCACACTCCACATAGATGGTGCCTCCACTGACCCTGGTTATTACCATACCATTAGTTTGACAAGCCTTATCTGCAAAGCCATGGAGATGGATCATAATGGAACACATAGATAAAGACATAGGGGACTCGCATACTTTGGATACAACCCAGTTTAGCTTGGTCAGAGTCAGATCATGCCTTTTACACGTGTTTCACTTTGTAGAATCAGTCACCAAGGCCATTGATGAGGGTAAAGCAGTCCATACAGCCTACCTCAACCCGGCAGAGGCCTTCAACACAATACCCCCCTCGGGTATAATTGATAAACCCGTCATCTTGAATGTAAATCCATACATCGCCATATGGGTTGCAAACTGGCTAAGTCACAGAACACACATGGCCATAGTTGCTGGCGCCATGTCATACTCACAGCCAGTCACAGGTGGTGTCCCATGGGGCTCAGTCCTGGGTCCACTATTTCCAGCATCTCGTTTCCAATGTACACGCATACACAGGGGTTATGGGTGACAATGTTTGCAGATGACTGCAAACCGGGTGCCAAAGTCAGACACACATCTGACACAGATATCCTTCAGGAGTGCCTCACAGATGTGGATAAGTGGTACCAGAGACATGTCCTACAGCTAAATGCCAGGAAATGCATAGGCATACCCTTCGGGAAGAACAAGGTTACCCGAGCTACCATATAGGTGGCAATCCACTGAGCACAGAGGGGTTACCAGTGATCTGGGGACACGTGTTGTTGTTAACCGTTCGTTAGACACACATGTTGCTAACATAGTTAGGTAGACCTTCCACATTGCCCACATCATCATGAAGGGATTCACATCTAGATCAGGGAGGTCATTGTCCCCTTGTACTCATCACTCATTAGACCTATGATTGGGTACAATGCCCGTTCAGAATGTATCTGACCCAACACCTGCAGCAGCTGGAAAGGCACCAACAGTTCATCGACAAACAGATGCAGGGTCTCAGGTATATGTGTTATACTGACCGACTGAAAGAATTCCAGCTGTATACAGTTGCATACCACTTGCCCAGAGGTGACCCGTGCCTGGCATACAAGGCTATGTCGAACCCAGATCTGATGACTATGCTTCACGTAAATAAGTTAGATCCCTCAGAACCACAAGGGCAGCTGGCGTACACCTTGACACTGTCATTAATCGATCGTGTTGTTGGGACAGATTCATCACCCAGACACTCACTATGCTGTGGAACAACATCCCAGTACATGTGAGGGCAAGCACCTCGCTGGCCTTGTGTTAGTATTTAGACATGGATGTCTGAATTGATTTATTTAAGTAACCTTCTAAATGAATATTTACATTAGCACATTGTGAATCTTTACATTTCGTTGGTCTATTTTACATTAGTCATAATCATACGGTTTATGTGTATATATTATGGTTCATTTATATTACTAGGTGTCTGCAGTTCTGTTAATATATTGGCACAATCCGTAGGACATATATATGTATCTTACACAGTCAGACATTTGGAAAACATTTTATGTTGGTTCATCTTTCATATATGTACATATATTTCTATTTTCCGATGAAGACTGTACCATTCGAAGCAATGTCTGATGTCCTCACTGTGTGGGATCTGTAACCCAAGTAAGGTTTGTTTGCTTGTCTGCCTTTAAGGCATGTAATTAGTACCTAGCACATCTAATGTACTGACCAATTAATGCTTTTAAATGTAGTAGGTTGGACTGCATTGTATGTATTCTGAATAAGTCTGCTTATGAAGCAGGCGAAGTGGGCTCCAATAGACTATGGTGACTGCCTTTAATTCATGGTGTGCTCTGAGTGGTCACTGACGGTCCCTACAGTACCTCGTCTTTGCTTTGGACTTCATCGGCTGGTTGTCTGTGTTTGTTGTATGGGGAATGTCAACTGTAGTCCCTATGTGTATTACTTGTGTAATGCCTTACTACGGCAGTGTAATTCCACTGGGTTTGCAGTTATGGGTGCCATCTTAGTCATACGCTTGTCCATCCATGTGAATTGCCTACTGTACACTGGTATAGGGCTGTACACATTTCACACCTGCATTTGCATTCTCCGGTAGATGGTTTGCATTATTAGCGGAGAGTGACGCATGTGCTACGCACACGTCCCTCCCACGGGGCGGGACAAAGGATTGCCTGCGAAACAACACCGAGGCCAGATTCTACATACCCAGACTCCCTTGACTGCAACAGTGGACAGTACCCATTACACATCCTTCATGTGTGCGGGACTGTGATGTGGGCGCAGCTGAATGGACCCGATACCCTGGGTATTTCTGTGCATGTGTGCTGCATTTCATGGACAGCTATCATCAACATTGAACACGCTTGCGTGCATATGTGTACCTGTGACGTGGTGATGACAATGAGATCACGTGAGTAATGCAGGAAGCTAGCAGGCATTCTCTGAACAGAATTTTTGGGTCCTACAATGGACACCGATGTGCATATGTCAAGTTAGATGTTGCTGGACTGTGTCCACCTGCCCAGTGCTTTTCACTGCTGGTGTATGTTCCCCAATCGCGGATGTCTGTTTGACTACCCATTCCACATGGTGCTACATAACCAGGTGATTTAGTACTGTGAACAAATGACATACATCCAAAGATGCTGGTTAGCAACTGCTTCATATAAACCTCAGACATCCCAATGGGACATATCCGTCACTGTATTTCCAATATAACACCACGGAACATGTTGATTACCTATGTATTCATTTAACCATGTTGTCTTCATAGGTGGGAATGCCATAGTTTACATATCCTACGTGGCGTTGTGTCTGTGCCATTAGTATGTGTTCCACAGGTCGGACATCTGTTCCGCTGTATGGTAGCGGGTGCTCCTCAGTCTGTTGCTGGCAGATTGAGTGCAGGGTTCGCGGGTGTTGGGACAGCGGTCCGACTTTGTATGTGGAATGTCAACTGTAGTCCCTATGTGTATTTCCTGTGTTATGCCTTACGCGGCTGTGTAATTTACCGGGTTTGCAGTTGTGGGTGCCATCCTGCCCATACGGTTGTCCATCCATGACAATTGCCTACTGGACACTAGTATAGGGCTGTACACATTTCACACCTGCATTTAGCATTCTCCAGTGGATGGTTTGCATCATTAGCGGATAGTATGGCAGGTGCTACACACACATCCCTCCCACAGGGCGGGACAAAGGATTGGCTGCGAAACAACACCGAGCACAGAGTCTACATACCCAGAATCCCTTGACTGCAACAATTGACAGTACCCATTACACATCCCTCACGTCTGCGGGACTGTGATGTGGGCGCAGTTCTATGGACCGGTACCCTGGGTATTTCTGTGCATCTGTGCTGCATTACATGGACAGCTATCATCAACATTAAACACGCTTGCGGTGCATATGTGTACCTGTGACGACAATGAGTTCAGATGCGTATTGAAAGAAGGCGTGAATCTGGTGTGATGTCAATTTTGGGTCCGACAATGGACACCACTGTGCATATTTAAAGTGTAGAGCTTGTCGGACTGTGTCCTTGTGAGCAGTGGGTTTCACTGATGCTGTGTGTTCAGCAATCACGGATGTGTGCTTGACTACCCATACTGTGTTGTGCTACAGGAACCATGTCTTCCGACACCAGAAACCAATGCTATACATCCAATGTTGCAGGTTAACAACCACTTTCATACCATACCCAGAGGTCACGATTGGGAGGTATTGCCACTTTATTATCGGAACAACACCCCCAGACTGTGTACATCACGGGAACTTTAGGCCAGTCTTACCGGCCATTTCCAATTGTAATTAGCAGACACGTGTCAATACATGTATGATAAGACATATTGTCATGCAGAAGTTGATCTATGTTATTTGGACATTGGCTTCTGCTTTTGGCATCCGTTGCTGTGAGTGTTGCCAGTTACCATACACATTGCTTGCTCAGAGGCAGACTACACAATTCTGCGCACTACTGTGGTCTCCTTTAAGGACCCTGAGCCAGTGGTCGACAATGCGGCAGCCACTGCATCAATCACATTGCCATCTACCAGTACCTACAGGACTGCATGAGCCAGTCATTCACTTACCCAACTGTGGTTCACTGTACCAATGCCAAGCATCCAGTGTGGTGTACCCCAGCCATACACAGAATGTACAACACGAGGAGGTGGCTACTACAAGGTGGAGCAGACACCTTGTGAGGTATGACACCCTTGGTCATCATATGTGTAGAGTTACACACTGTCATGAAATTGTCAAGGGCACATTCCACAGATATACCTACATGGACCTGGCTAACAATCATACCACCTTCAGTTGCTATGCTTTCGACACCTGGGAGCTCACTCCCACATATGCTCTGACTGGGTTCACATAGAGGTGGGGTTTACTCAACATACACACATTGCCAACATACAGGCTGACAAGTCCAGTGAGGACATCTCCACACCCTCCCCACACATGAGGAGATGTGTGTACCAGTGGTTTGTGGTCACCAAATGTTCTGTGACACACAGGTGGGACATGCTCTCTCCAGGGTAGTGGACATAGCATCCATGAGACCAGCTGGTGACCCGCTGTGTACTCCACTATCTCATTTATGAATTGGACCCACAGTTAGGACAGCTATTTCTTTGTAGCCTCACCTCAGGTAGGGTACCCAGGTTGTGTCACATGGCAACTGTAGTCCCACGTCACAAGGCCAATACCTCCACTGAGGCTGGTTATTACTGTCCCATTACCCTGAGGAGACCTATCTGCAAAGACATGGGGAGGGATCATACTGCGGCTCGTACATGACTGCATAGGGGACATACATACTTTGCCTCACACACGGTTTGTCTTGTTCAGGAGCGGTTCATGCCTTTAAAGCATGGTTGACATTTTTGGGACAGTCGCTGAGGCCACTGATGGGGTGTTGCAGTCCATACAGCCTACCTCGACCTGGCAAAGCCCTTCATCACATTACCCCCCTCAGGTATCGTTGATAAACCCATTGGCTGGGATGTGAACACGCACATCACAGAATGTGTTGTAAACTGTCTATGTGACACAACCCACACGGTCATAGTTGCTGGCAGCATGTCAGACCTACTGCCTGTCACAAGTGGTGTCCCATGGGGCCCTTCCATGTCTGCACTCCTGTCATACACCTACATTTTCACGGTACAGGCACACACAGGGGTGCTATGGGCAACAGTGTTTGTAGATGACTGCAAAACAGGTGCCATAGTGGGACAGACATCTGACACAGATATCCTTGAAGGGGCCTCCCAGGTATGCATATCTGCTGTCAGGGACATGTCCCACAGCTAAATGCGACGTAATGCAACATCATACCTGTGGAGAACTACTAGGTCACCCCTGTCCAGCATATAGGTGGCTGTCCACTCAGCACAGGGGTGATTACCAGGGATCAGGGGACAGTGTTTGGCGGTCACCATTCATTCCACACACACGTTGCTATCGTGGTTGTGTGGGTCTTCTACATTGCCCACCTGTTGGTGCAGGGATTCACATCTACATCAGGCTAGGTCATTGTCTCCTTGTACCCATTACGTGTTACACCTATGATCTACTACATTGCCCCATTCAGACTGTATCTGACCATACACCTACAGCAGCTGGGAAGCCCACATAGGTTGATTGTTGTACAGATGCAGGATGACACCATTTTGTGTAATGCTGCCCCACATGTAGGACCCTGCCACATCACGTCACATACCTGCTGTTTAGTGTTGACCTGTGCCTGACATACGAGGCCATGTCAACCCATATGTCATGTGTATGCTTCACCTACTGTATCCGCATCCCTCAGAACCACTAGGGCAGGTGACATTTACCTTGTCACGGTCATTAATGGGATGTGTTTGAGTGACACATATATCACCCAGACACTCATTATGCTGTGGATCTACATCACAGTACATGTGAGACAGACATCCTTCCTAGCCTTGTTCGCAGCTATGTTGTCCATTGGATGGAGAATTGCAGGTATAGGCCAGGGATTACATCATTATCAGTGCTTGCCGGAGATACAGCAATATCATGGGTATTTCATCTGAAGCACAGAAGGTTGGCAAAGTCATCCTAACTATGGTGTAGTATTATGGCTGGGCCTGGGACGATGGCCTACCCTGTACCTATGGGCGTGTGAACCTATATTCATAGTTTGTCACATGTACAATTGTCTATCCACTATACTCTTTCGCCACTGTATATTTCTGTGGCACATGATTGTCCTCTGTATTACATGCAGGTATGCTGTGTCGTTGCACATACGTCACGGTTGATGACAGTGTATCTGTGTCCCTAACACTGTGATACTGAGGACTACCACACATCCTTCACAGCATTACATGCATATGTCCATTCTATTCTTCTTTGGCCTATGGGGGGGTGTTAAGGCAAACATTACTCAAGTCCCTGTTTGTGCATGCTTCATGTTGGTGTTTGACCAGGCTCCGTTGCAGTCATGTGTTGGACAGTAGTGTGTCTGTGTGTTTGCCATGTGTTTTTATTGCGGTACATCTGTGGGAGGTGTAGTTGGCACATGTTCCTCTTTGCAGGGACACCCATCCTGGGGTTTGTGTCATGCATCTGCACTTGGCACGTGCCATATGTCCTGTACTATTCCCACAGTCGTGTATGCCTTCATGCACTACTACTGCGTGTTACTGGCTGTGTGTATGTGGTACACATGGACATTGTGATGTTTGGCTTGACCTATTCCCATGCTAGAACGTAAACATCTGTCAATTAAGTCTTTTAAATCAAACTGTAACACTCATTCGTATTTTCAAAATGACACTCATTAACACAGGAAGCTGGGATTAATAACATTTTACTACTGTGCAGCAGGAGGCAAAGGAGTATGCAGTAAAAGTTTAGACATTTGTTCAACTCTATACATGTTACATCTGTATGAGCATTCTGTATACTATCATCTTTTGCACACATTAATGATGTGGTCAGTCACAAGGCATTTACATTGCTAGAGTACAGAACATTGTATTCCTACAACAGTGCTCAGGTAATGCTTATTACATGTTTTCCCATGAGGATAGCCCAACCTTGCGAGCCACATATTCACTTAGACTGTACTTTGGTAAATTCTGCTCTGTCACGGTTCCAACACTGTTCATATCCAGTCCTCACTCCGTGTCCTACTAGGTTCCTGTGTCTCTCTGCTGAGCAGCTGTACTCTGTGTTAGAGCTCACAAGCCTATCCTCCTCAGTGGAAGGATGACAGATATACCTGTACATACATGTATTATTCTGTAACCGAGCAGATGAGTAATGCTGACTGACATACACCTGCTGCACTGGTTACTGCTAGGGTTAGGGTTCAATCACACTGCAGCTACACTACAAGCAATTACATGCATGAGAAGCTGTACTGCTATATTGTCAGGTAGAATAATATGCATTATACACTATTTGCTTCTAAAGTTGCACGTCATATCTATGTTTAAATATGTATTTTGCTAACATTCTCCCTCCTTTGATTGCTTCTACTCTATCCAGAAACATATACAACATTATTTCATTCCCTAGCCTCTTCCTCTGTGGAACGTTTAACTAGGCAAGTAATTTGATGTACATTGCAAGTAGGATTGCATTTTCTATTGACAAATACCACTACAGGTCTTGATACATAGTCTCGGGTACAGGTATGTCGCCAGAGTCCTGACTAATACTTACATGCACAGTATCCGCACTAGACACATGCTCCCAATATGAGCAGAACAACACAAATGGCAATCATGATATTCAGTATGACTGACCCCATCCACCCAATGGTTTGTGGAAATGGTTCGTCAGTGGGTTTGGGCCTGGTTCCGCCATGGATGACACCTGCTATATTACCTGTAGGTGGGCGTTGCTTTTGGTCTCTTCATGTGGTAGTTGGACACAGCGATCTTCTTCAGTAAGCGCGCACGTACCAATTCTCAGCGCCACGGTGCAGTCGTGCGCTATTACATTTTGTGACACAACAGTTCTCATTGCATCCAGTTCATCAGTCACATGTTCAGGGACGGGAAGACACATTCATCCATCCTCCGACAGGTTTTGATAACTTCCTCTGTTCCTGATTGATTTCACTACTCCAGAAGCTGGGTGTGTTCCAGCCCAGGTTGTGCCGCTGTCACTCAAGTCCATATGAATCGATATTCCTTTATCTCTTGCAGAAGACTGACATGTCAGAACAGCTTCCATTTCACCCACTGGATTAGTAGGTTTCTCGACTGTGTTCCCAGTTCTTGAGCTATATGTGTTATAGTGGGTTTCGCACGGACAGGCAATTGTACAGTATGTCATGTGACTGGAGCCAGATAACCCAAATAACAACTGCTGGACCAATTCCCAGGTAACCATTGATATGCTTATTTCCCACAAACAACATAACAATATTCTACTTTAATACTGATGCGGGTTACCTCTGCATGTAACATATTCCTGTCTCTAACAGAGGACTGTTTATACAATTCAGGATGTTTCTGCACATCCTTCAACATTGTTCTCATGATGTTTCAATACAAATTAGGAATGGTGCTACAAGTAGTACTGTGATCTTTGGCTGTTATATGACATTCGTAAGACACAGTTATGTTACAAATACTCCCACCAACTGAAACTGTATCATGTTTATGATAACATACAATTCCTTTTTGTGTAACAGGTAAGTACATTGCCACGTTGTCCTGTGATCTCACAGAACCTGTATCAAAGTGTAGATATTCACAAGTCTCAATCTATCCCCAAGGGGACAACATGCATCGGAAGTCCTCCATATGATGTAGGTATGGCAGTACAAACACAGCAATTTAATGTGTTCCTAGTCTCTATATGCACCGCATCATGCCTAGGTATCTGTTGAAGTGTGGAAGACACTCTGTGGCCAGTTCATCACGTATCAGTATTTGTATCCGTGTAGTTATATGCAGGTAAGGTCCCAGAAATTGTAGCGTAAACACAAACATGGTTAATAGGTGTATAATCATTAGGACAGCAAACATAAATGTCTTTGGGGTTGCTTTGTATTGTTATACAGTCTTGGCGGGTGATTCGGCTCTTTGGTATATCAGCTACAAGATGTCAATCAGACTTGATATCCTTTACCAGTTTGAGAAATGTGAGGTGGACCCAGGGCGACCTCTCTGCAAACTTTACTGCGGTGGCGTTGCCAACAGTACCGGTACAGACATTCGCAATGTCCACTTGGCAATAATGTTCTTTGGATAACAGTGACATACACACAGGATACTGGTGTCAGCTATGCTTCCGTCTTCGTTTGCTCTTATCTGTAACAGACTTTAACTGAAGAACAGTGTTACTAGTTAACAATCCTCTCATGTCACCTACTACTGAGTCATCGACCTCCGGCTCTGCAGGCATGACAGCTTTCCACTCTGGCACATGATATGCCATTCCACATACTACTTCGAAGTGGGTGCAGCACTTTACATTTGGAACTGTTGTCATGCTCAGCAATGCTAGAGGTAGACAGCTCATGTAACTTCGTCTGGATGTCACCCACCAACCTCCTCTACTTATTTCTCGGGATCCCATTCTACGGCGCCAGCAGTCGTGCTGAGTGTGGGTTGTACATGCAATTGACATTCATGGTATCTGAAGTAATCCCCAGGTAGCGTGATTGTCTGGTTCACTACATGTGTTCTATTGTCACTGTAGCTTCTTTACAGCATGCCAGATCTAGGGATACTTTATTTTACTGGCACCTTTGCCACTGCTGCTGCATCGGATTAATGGTTGGGAATGCTTCTACCCATTTTGATTATATATATGTGTAATCGCTAAACAGTATTTGTTCCCTTCACATTTATGCAGATGTATGAACTCCATACAAATAATGCGGAGCGGTTATGGTGGTGTAGGTAAACTCACTCCCTTCGGTTTAAATACTCCCTGTGCATGATATCTACTGCAAGCGTGACACGCTGCTCATGAGGTTTGTATGTGGTTCGTAATTCCGTATGTTAGGGGTATTCTGTTAACCAAATGTACCATCCCCTGTTGAGACATGTCTCTACCCATGGCTCCACAAAGCCGCATATCTGAATACATTAGGCGTTAATATTGGCTTTCTCACTGTGGATATGTGCAGTCCGTGTTCAAGGATTGCTCCTCGTCATAACCACGTCGGCTTTTCTGCTTCGTAGTTGCTGTTTGCATTGTTTGTACAGTTTCTACATCTAAACTGTCTGAGGTTTGTCATTCCTCATTCACACAAACACTTTCCAACTGTGGCGCTGCTTGTTTTGCAGGTGCATGAGCTCATGCCTCACCTTTCCTACTGTTATCCTGTTGCTTTCTATGCCCTGCACATTTACAATTACCTACTTCAGTGGGTAACTGCATGTAGTCTAATGCATTCAAGTTCGTATCGCATGATTAATCGGTTTACGGTGGATGTTATCATTCCCTATTCTTCCACTGCTGCTCATAAACATGCACTGCACAGACAACAGACTGACTATCGGGACATATGTCCACACATCAGTTTTCCGCTACAGTACAAGCACGTGTTAAAGCTATCTATTCTGCTGCTTGAGCAGACACGTTATGCTGCAGGGTTTGGCCGTCTACAATGTCATTATCAATAACTACTGCATAAACTACTTGATTCGTTCCTGTAGGACTCTGTCTACATGATCCGTACACATTAACTGTCACCTCTGCATCATCTAAGGGTATATCAGTGATATCATGTCTGTGTGTAGTTATTTAATCCATTTCGTATAGGCAACTGTGTGGTGTGCCATACACAGGTGTCGGACGTGTCGTTGATAGGTTTCATGTTGTACACCGTTCAATCACCATATGAGGTTGACTCAGTGGTATGGTCAAACATGACAAATGTCTAGCACGGGTCAGGAATGCTATCTTCTCTTGCAGCAGACTGATCGCAACTGCATGAGACATTCTCACAGTGAGAGGGTGGTCTAGTAACATTACGGCCGGGGCCTGTACTGCCATGGGTGCTACAACAACTGCCTGTACACAATGTGGCACTGACCATGCCACAGTGTCCAACTGCAATGAGTAGTCAGCTATGTAGCGTTGCTTACTTCCCTGCTGTTGCATCAAGACTGGCGTCATATATCTCCGCTTACAATCTACGGTCTGACAACATGTGTTATGATTATTCACGAGACCTACTACAGCTGTTGAGGCTATCAATCGTTCTAGTCTGCAGACCGCTGTTTCTGCTACTGTAATCCAGTGTACTATGTGTTGTGCTGCCATAGGTGTATTAAAGGTTAAGGCAAACAATACAGCGGATTCCACAGCATTGTTTGGTATCCAGATTTGACAAGTGTTAGTCGGCCCAGACAGGACATCATTCCCTTCTTGTTAGTTGGCTTGGGTGCTTATTATATTGCTACCTTCCTATCGTCATGTGATGTTCTACCCTACTTGGATACCAGATATGCCAGGTAATTGACCTGTATTCTCTGTAGTTGCAATTTATGCTTGCTTACTTTATGTCCCTGTTCTGCTGATTATCTCAATAATGCTATTGTATCTTCCATACATTGCTGCTGGGTAGGGGCATAAGCAGAATATCATCAAATAAAGTAGAACTTGACTGGCCCGGGTGGAGTTAACACCGGAATGTAGCTAGCCATCCCTGTGAGAATATCGTTGTACTTTCACAGTATCGCGATAGCCGGGTATGGCTGTATCTGTCACCCTGACTGTACATGCAAAGCAATACGGACTATGTGGATGTATAGGTATTGCAAAGTAAGCATAGCTTATATGTACCACGGTAAGATACTTCTGTGGCATGTTCATAGCATTGAATATAGTGTGTGGGTCTGGCACCAACGCTACCCTAAGTATTCTTACATGATTTACAGCTTGTACATACTGTACCATCCGCCATTCCCCTTTTGGTTTCCGATCAGGAGATACAGGGGTATTGCATGGTGAATAGCGATTACTTTGTGGATGGGGAATTCCCTCTATGACTTTACAGATATCTTCTGGTGTCCACGGTCTATACGCTTCGGGGGTTGGGTCCTGGCCTTCCTGTCCTGCATGAGGGTTCGGTACTTCAATTAATTGACAGATATCCTCACTCTGTTTTAGTACTGTGTTCTTACTCGGGTGTCCCTAGGTATGTTACGTGTTAGGGATGTGGTTTCAATAGCTTCTGTTACATTTGTTCGTTGTGCTACCTCTGTTGCCACAGGATAGCGTGTGGGGACTAGCCTGCCCTCCCGCTTAATATCCTGGATGTGGTATCGGAGGTGGTAGGGGTTGTGGGGGCTATCGGTACTACTGTATTATGATCTTCTCTGTGTGCGTATGATGCTTAGCCATTTGTAGTGTTCTGTTCCCTTGGTACACTACCTCAGTCCACCGATGTGCATAGCGGATACCCAATTGTCGCTGTTTTGTCGCCTGCACATCTTAGGGCTGCCACCTTTTCAAATGCACAATGTGGGACATTAGTGTTGGAGCGTGTAATTTGCCTGGAAAATGCATACCCACGGCCAGTACATAGGACAGGAATTCACGTTTTGCCAGGAGGGCGACCAATTGTTGTAGCATTTCAGTTGCTTATTCTGTTTATTATTATATTTTGCTGTTCCACATACAAATTTACTGTTTTATGCTACCATTTTGATATATATCTGGGAAATGTTTGTCCTGAGATATCAGGACATTTGCCATTGTTCGGTTTGTTTACAGGACACGGCTGGCCAAGAGGGACTATCCCTCTCAGGGTGGAACAGGTGTTTACCCTGGAACATGTGCATCAAATTTTCAGGGATTACAATGTTTCAGTAACGATATTTTGCGTAATATACCATCAATGTCATATTTATTACCCCATTTTGCTGCGTAACTCACATTATGTGCTCTCTGCGATTGCATATTCTTCCGTCACCCGTCAAGCGCGGATCACATGATCTGTTTCTTCAATAATCTCCCATATCCTCTACCACGACTGCTACGTACCCTTCTGTCATACCACGTGGTGTCTCCTTCCCTGTATCCACTGTAGTGTCTACAATCACTATTTACTCTGCTGTGTGTTCCCCTGACCTATGTTCAGATTTAACAGTATGTGGGTAGGTCTTGACCCGATATCACTACTGTTAACAGAAACACAATGTAGTCTGGTCCCTGATCTACAATAGAGACAAAAGGCAAACACTCCTTACCTGGGCCTCCTGTTTAAGGCTGCACGTTTTCTTCTTGGGATCCAGTTTCCCGCTTTTCAGCCACAGATCAGACAGTAAACAGCCTCTTTACACACAACAATTCAGTCGGAGGTCTTTTCATTCAAGAAGAACCATTTATGCATATTCTCCAGCGTACATGTCTAACCAGCCATGCACTCTGACCTGTAGCTTACCAAGGGAATTCGGATTACAAGGATCACAATGTGAAATAAGTTGTTAAAACCAGACTGTAGTTATCAGTAGGCTTTTCTAAGTGACAGCCGATAACACAGGAGGCTCGGGTTCGGAAAGTTTTAGTAGTGTACACAGGCAGGCTAAATAATATACAGTCCAAGTATGTGAGTTTTGTCTGACTCTATACAGTAAGCAGTTTCTTTATATAGTGTTTACAATCAGCTTTTGCCCACCTTACTGTCGTGGTCGGTCACAGGGCATTTCCATCACTATGGTCCGCAATAGTCTATACATACGTGGGTGCTGGGGTCGTGCTTTTAAAATGTTTTCCCATGGGAATAACACAGCCTTGCAAGGCACCTTGTACATTACAGTGTCCTTTTGTGATTGTAGCTGTTTCAAGGACCCTAGACTGTTACGATACAGTGGACAGTTAATTTCTTAATCGTTGCTTTGTCTCTCTGGTAAGGAGTTGTACTGTTATCTTCGATAGAGCTCACAAGGCCATCCTCCTCTGGGGAAGGAGTGCTGTTATGCATGTACATACATTTATTGTTCTGTAACCCAGCAAATAATTAATGATGACAGACATGAGCCTGCTGTACTGCTTACTGCCAGGTTCAGAATTCCATCACACTACAGCTTAGCTTCACCAATTACATGCAGGCTTAGTTCTACTGCCATATTATGCGGTACAATTCAATGCATTATATAGTATTTCGAAACTAAACTGGAAAAACATATGTGTTTCTATATATTTTGAACAACATCCATCCGGCCATATGCATGTTGTTCCGTCCTTTACCTTGACCGTGTGTATTTGTCCGTCCAGCTACGCTACTCTCCACATGTGATGTCCCAGCTTCCCCTTCTTTGCCTGTAGCACCCTGTTAGGGCGTCCTGTTTGGTAGGCACCTGTTCCGCTATATGTGATCGACTTCACTGCATAGATAATCATCGATGCGGTGGTCCAACGACCCGACTTGTCCACATGTGTACAGTTATGTGCACCGTGTCGTATGCAAACCTAGATGGTTTGGACGGGTACATACTACATGCGGGATGTACACATTCTGCTGACACATTCACATGCAGCCATTTACATATCTGTACCTGCGGTGGGTTGGTGACATGTGAGGTACGTATTTGCCCGCGTGGCATTGCCTAACACAAACATCTTACCACAGTTCAGGTATGCACATTGTGTGTGGTTGTATAGCTGCACACGGATGCTAGCAGGTTTGGGTGCAGAGGTATACATGGGTGGGACTGACATGTACAATGAGGCTATTGTGTAGTACATCCGAATGCATGGGTTCTGCTTCTGGATATTACACTTCATCATCGCCATCCAGTGTATGCAACAGAGCGTTGCTGGGTGTGGGATATGTTGCTATGCACATGTTTGCCTGTGTTTGAGGTATCTTGCTTCCTTACTGTTGTTATGTCAACACAGCTACCCGGCTATGTACTGTCACTACTGCTTGTGACCATTATGGTTGGCACCTTTTCCAATGCCCATAGTGGGGCATGTTATGTGGAAACTTGAATTTGCAGGACTACACATACCCACGGCTAGTGCAGTTGACAGAACTTCACTTGTTTGCCATACTATAAGCTTATTCTGTAAGCATTTGGGTTCCTTATTTATGTTCTTATGCCATGTCTGTGTTTCATATAGTAATGTATATGTTTTATGCTACTATTACATGTATATTAGGGAATTTTCTTGACAGGGGATCGGAGGTCATTTTCCATTTTACGATTGTTGCAGGGACACAACTGTCCAATCAGGGACTGTCCATGGCACATTGGGACAGCAGGTAACCCTGGTGACCATGCCCATGTCGCTACTGGGGTTTCCACCTTTTCCAGTTTCCGATCTGGGATATTTCCGGGACTCACATCTGACTTTACAGGCCGACACATACAAGCGGTCACTATATAGCATAGAACTTCACTTGTTTGCCTAAATATAAGCTTATTGTTGTGGCAATTTGCTTGCTTATTCTGTTTCTTGTGTCATTTAGGTATTTCTGTTACAGAAATAACCAATTCATGCTACCATTACATTAAATACGGGATATCATTGTGTCCTACAATCGTAGCACATCAGCCATTTCTAATCGTTTTTGGGACACAACTGGCCATGGAGAGACTGCCCCAACCAAAGTGGGACAGGTGGTGACCTTAATCGCTGCTCCTATGTCGGTGCGGCGCGCTGACATCGGCTGTACACCTTCTCTGAGTGTAAACACTGGCGGTGCATTGCGGGACAGCAGCGGTCTTATGCGTATCCTTTGCTCCTTGGGCGGGTACACTTATGCCTTCGTGGCTTGTATTTGCTTCTCCGTTAATTTGGGACGGGTACTATGTTGCATACTGTACGTGCGTTTCATTCTGCACGGGACCTGGCTGCTGCCATTACTATTGTGGGCGGACCGTGGCTGTCAGCACATTAGGTTGCTCACCTCATGCCGGCTTAGACACGCCTCCAGACGCATCCTACCTGGGCTCGCTCACGTACACTATGCACGTGTCTGTGATTCCGGTGCACTCTCATTAATATGTATATGGCGCTACTGCGCCGGCTATTCACTGCACCGCCGGCGCAGGCCTTACGCCGGCCTTGCGCCGAGCTTCATGAATCCCGGGGCCAGTCTTACAGGGGTCTGTGGTTATGAATATGATTAATAATGGACTGCTAAAAAATAATAAACTTATATAACATATATTCATATAAGACCACAATAAATGAAGAAAGGGTGCACCACAAGCCAGACTAGACCACAAGTAGTATGAATGAGGCACCTGAAGCCACGAACCACTTGAACATGACTTTATTACAAAAAGTATTAAAACCACAATAGCAACAATAAACGCTTAACTTGCTCACCGCATTTTTCGTTATCAATGTAACTTCTTCAGCATAAACATTGCATGCAGCCTCTTATTATATACGGACTTGCCTCCTTAATCATCAAATCAGTTTAAACATTGAATTAACAGGGTTATTCATTGCATATTATTACAAGTTAAGCATTTATCGTTGCTATTGTGGTTTTAATACTTTTTGTAATAAAGTCGTGTTCGAGTGGTTCGTGGCTTCAGGTGCTTCATTCATACTACATATATTCATATAAGATAATGTTATCTCAAATTTTAAAACAAACTATGCTGAACTAAAATCAACATTTGTAACCACAGTTAGGTGATTGCAGCAGACAACCATGTTCAGCAGACTAGACAAAGGTAAATGAAGTAGCTGTCTATGTCTTACATATTTTTCAGGCTAGCTTTTTCTTTTATTAATTTTGTGAATAAATAATTATTTACAAAATAACTATGCCTTACATATTTTCAGAACTATTTTATTAATCTTGTTAATAAATAGTTCCTAGCAAACACTTCAACATTCACATTTGAACAACAGTTTCCTTACATTTTTTAGATAAATCTTTATGTAACCAAAAATACATACCCAATATACACTGAGAAGGACAGTAGCTCAATGCAAATGCTTACTTTCAAAAATCACTTTTAATAGAAAACAAATAAAAATGAACCCCTGAGGGTTAAAACTATTTTGCACACAGGTTAAGTGCTTTATTGGCTAACTACAGACTGCATCAGAACAATGAAATGTGTGTTTCTCCCCCTTATAGAATACATTTTCAAAAAAATCAAGATCAAATGGGAATGCTCAATCAATTGAACTTCTCATAAATAAAACATAACCTTATGAATATTCATTAATTCTGCTCATTCAGCCTACACAGTTTTATGTTACACCCTGTTATCATACAGTTTTTAAGTATACCTATAAAACAATCACGTGTATATGTATATCACATTTTTGTATAAAAACACATTTATACATTTTTAAATAATTTGTGCTATCTTAAAAAATATATGTACTCCTTTAGAATGCAATATTACACTTTTATTGTATAATACAAAACACATATGTGAGAGAGAAAAAATTATATAAAATATTAATACTCATTTGTGCTATACTAAATATATATATATATATATATATATATATATATATATATATATATATATATATATATATATATATATATATATATATATATATGTTATTTGGACACTATAACCTGACATTTCACCTCCTTTCTTGATGTACCAGCTTTCATTTTTTATTTTTTCTATTCCCTTGTTTCTTACGTTATTCTGTGCATCCATATACCCAACTGCAACATGTCATTCATATCCTTGTGTACATATACCCTACTGCAACATGTCATTCATATCCTTGTGTACATATACCCAACTGCAACATGTCATTCATATCCTTGTGTACATATACCCCACTGCAACATGTCATTTATATCCTTGTGTACATATACCCTACTGCAACATGTCATTCATATCCTTGTGTACATATACCCAACTGCAACATGTCATTCATATCCTTGTGTACATATACCCCACTGCAACATGTCATTCATATCCTTACGTACATATACCCTACTGCAACATGTCTTTCATATCCTTGTGTACATATACCCCACTGCAACATGTCATTCATATCCTTACGTACATATGCCCTACTGCAACATGTCATTCATATCCTTGTGTACATATACCCTACTGTAACGTCATTCATATCCTTATGTACATATACCCTACTGCAACATGTCATTCATATCCTTGTGTACATATACCCTACTGTAACATGTCATTCATATCCTTGTGTACATATACCCCACTGCAACATGTCATTCATATCCTTATGTACATATACCCCACTGCAACATGTCATTTCTGTGAGGCCATTTTTGCTTGGGCTGAAGGAGGGTCTCTGTGTTCATCAGTGGCAGTGACTAACATTGAGCAGCTTCCCTGCCCCCCGGAGAGGTGGTTACTGACTTGAAACTGTAGTTTTATTGGCCACTAGGGGTCATTTCCATAACTCCTTCATCTTCCTCTCTTAAAACCTAGTTGCCTCGTGGTTTGAGCGTCTTTTCAGGCTTGTTGGCTGTTGGTGAAGCACCCTCCAAGAGGAAAAAACGCTGAGAGAAGAAGGGAGCCACTTTTCAGATTTTAAGTATTTTTTCTCTGTTTATTTGCTAAGTTTTTCTGCATAGATGCCTAGCTTGAGCATTTTCTGGCTTGTTAAACTTGATTTATGTATTAGTAGCTGTATTTAGAGCACAACCAAAAGCTGTTTGCTGAATTTCCTGTTTGCACTTAATTTTAAATCGTTTTTTTCTTAAAACTTGCATATTTTCTGTCCTTGACCTAGCACTCTTGTGTGGGGTCATTTACTGCACTGTTATAACTTGATATTACTTGTGAACCTCTGCTATCTCTGTAAAAACAAAACAACAAAAAAATCTTGCTTTTTTCCCACTTTTCTGAGAGTTAAAAAGTTCAGTTACAGGCTTGCTGTTCCTGAACTGTTTGAAAGTTTCTGTGAGGCCATTTTGCTTGGGCTGAAGGAGGGTCTCTGTGTTCATCAGTGGCAGTGACTAACATTGAGCAGCTTCCCTGCCCGCCGGAGAGGTGGCTACTGACTTGAAACTGTAGTTTTATTGGCCACTAGGGTCATTTCCATAACTCCTTCATCTTCCTCTCTTAAAACCTAGTTGCCTCGTGGTTTGAGCGTCTTTTCAGGCTTGTTGGCTGTTGGTGAAGCACCCTCCAAGAGGAAAAACGCTGAGAGAAGAAGGAGCCACTTTTCAGATTTTAAGTATTTTTCTCTGTTTATTTGCTAAGTTTTTCTGCATAGCTGCCTAGCTTGAGCATTTTCTGGCTTGTTAAACTTGATTTCTGTATTAGTAGCTGTATTTAGAGCACAACCAAAAGCTGTTTGCTAAATTTCCTGTTTGCACTTAATTTTAAATCGTTTTTCTTAAAACTTGCATATTTTCTGTCCTTGACCTAGCACTCTTGTGTGGGGTCATTTACTGCACTGTTATAACTTGATATTACTTGTGAACCTCTGCTATCTCTGTAAAAAACAAAACAACAAAAAAAAATCTTGCTTTTTTCCCACTTTTCTGAGAGTTAAAAAAGTTCAGTTACAGGCTTGCTGTTCCTGAACTGTTTGAAAGTTTCTGTGAGGCCATTTTTGCTTGGGCTGAAGGAGGGTCTCTGTGTTCATCAGTGGCAGTGACTAACATTGAGCAGCTTCCCTGCCCCCCGGAGAGGTGGTTACTGACTTGAAACTGTAGTTTTATTGGCCACTAGGGGTCATTTCCATAACTCCTTCATTTGTCCTCAGAGGAGTGGTTTAAGGCAGTAACTTGTAGTTTATTGGCCATTTTGGGTCATTTCCTGTCTTTTCCAGCCCCCTGCTATAAAGCACGCTTTAGCGCGCATTAGCCCGATTTAGCCCGATTTAGCGCGGAGTTGCTACCGTTGCACACTAGGGCAGCAGCGGTTAAGCAGGTTTAAACTATTCGGGCTACCTAAAGTCCACTCTTCAAATTTTCCCTTAAAACTACCTTCCTCGAACTATACTACTGATCTAATCAGCTTATCCTATAATTAAAAAGATCATCTCTACTTGACTCCAAGTAGACTATTCTCTATCTGTTAAACGTAGCACTTGCTCCTACAGTACTTATTACCTTGATACGGCACTCTTGTCATAGATAGTACCCCAAAAAGGCAAACCCCCCATTTCTCGGTCACCCACATCCCCCGGAATCTTTTTTAAATTTTTTTTTGTCTATTCCTTCTAGCATGTCGAGGGATCAGTTGCTAGTGTCCTCTCCTGCTCAGCTGGTTAACCTGGGAATATTGAGGCAATGTTACAATTGCCTCATGTACACAGACAACCCTCTCCTCCTCCCACAAAACACAAATACATGCGAGAGATGCAACTATACGGCCAAACTGGAGGCTGAGCTCTCTCAACATAGGACTGGCAAGACCAGTCAGGAGGAGAAGGTTACCACACACACTATAGACCCAGTCTCACATAGTACCATTACAACCTCAAATCATACACATAAACACACAAAGACATACTCGGAGGCTCTGATCAAAAATCTACCAAAACAGCAGAGGCCACCAAAGCAGACACCCAAACAACCACCACCTCAGAACACAACACCTGCAACACATAGACCTCACAGTCAGAGTGTCAAACAGTCACAGCCCTTAAGGCCAAACACAATGCCAGACACACTAGTCATTGGTGACTCCATAGTCAGACACACTGACGTCCCGCTCACCAGACTGAGTAAGGAGAAGGTCACAGTAAGCTGCCTGTCGGGCGCTAGAATCCGCCACATAACGCAAGCACTCAGGTCTCTCAACAGCAGGTACAAATATGACTCAGTCATTGTCCACGCTGGTGTAAATGACCTGAGATGTACCTCCTTGGACTACATGAAAAGAGACATTGAGGAGCTCTCTGATTATGTAGCCCAGGCAGGTATGACCCTGACCTTGAGCAGTATCCTACCTTCACCAAGAATGATGCCACAATACAGAGATAAGATGATCAGCTTTAACAATTGGCTTAAACACTGGTGTCATTCAAAGGGGATCCAGTGTCTGTCTGCCTGGGATGACATGCTGGACAAGCCACGCTGCTTCGCAAGGGACGGCTTGCACCTGTCAATCCTGGGATTCGGATATTGGCAAAGGCTCTTGCCACCCCATAGTGCCTTTTTAGGCAAGGCTCAAATTCTAAACCTACCACCCTAGAACACAAAAAGGAAAAAACTAAGGGTAATGCTGCTCAATGCCAGAAGTCTAAATCTCAAAATGCATGCACTCGAGGCCCTTCTCAGTATGGAGAACATCGATGTCTGTGCTGTGACAGAAACCTGGTTCAAGGCTCCTGAGAGCACCCCAGCGCTATCAGGTTTTACCTCATATCATGCGTTCCGCCCCCAAAATCTGGACAATACCAAGAAAGGAGGGGGGGTATCCATATTCATCAAGGACACCCACACCTCAAGACTGGTGGCAACGCACGATGCATCGGAGACCATCCAGGTGCAATTAACCATAGGCAAGACTGCTCTGCAAATTGTAGCATGTTACAGGCCACCCTCACAAACTCAGGAACCTCACATGGCCTTCCTGAAAACACTAGAGGGGATAAATGTATCACCAAACACCATCATACTAGGTGACTTCAATTACCCTAATATAGACTGGGAACACTACTCAAGCCCAAACACCCTAGCCCAAAAGTTCCTGGAATTCATAAACTCAAATGCCATGGAACAACTAGTCACCATCCCCACAAGAGGAGATAACATACTTGATCTCATCATCACGAACATGGGAGCACAATGTTCAACACCGGAGGTGTACGCCTCACTGGTGAGATCAGACCACAAACTAATCTCGCTGGAGGTCCTCATCCCACCCCCACCTGAAATAAAAAAGACCATAGTAAAGAACTTCTCAAAGCCGACTTCACACTTCTAAAGACTAGTGTGGTCTCCTTTAAGGCCCCGAGCTGGTGGAAAACAGTACTCAAGCCGCTGAATCACTTACAAATGCCTTCTACCAGCACCTGCAGGACTGCATGGATAAGGCAATCCCAAGCAAAACAAAGACTCTTTGTACCAAAGGCAAGCGTCCAGTCTGGTGGACCCCAGCCATAAACAAACTCTACAACAAAAGGAGGAAGCTACTACAAGATAGAGCAAAATCCTTAAAAGGTAAGACACCCTTGATCACTATAAGTAAAAACTAAGAGCTCTCATAAAATCATCCAAAGCAAATTTCGAGAGAAAAATAGCTAAAGACTCAAAAGACAATCATAAGGCCTTCTTTAGCTATGTTAGAAACCTGGGAGGAAACTCCCAGATATGCTCAGAGCTAGTTCAAAATGATGTGAAGATTACTGATCCTACAGACATTGCCAACATACTGGCTGACAGGTTCAGTGCAAACTTCTGCCCCCAAAAGGAGAGATATCTATACCAAACGATTGCAGCCCCCAAACATCTCCAGCGCCCAAGTGAGAACTGCTCTCTCCAAAGCAAAAACACAGCATCCATGGGACCTGATGGTGTCCCCGGCTGTGTGCTCCATGAACTCAATGAGGAATTAAACCCACAGCTAGGACAGCTGTTTAATCAAAGTCCTACCTCTGGATACGTACCCAGGAGTGGCGCACTGCAACTGTGGTACCACTTCACAAAGGCGGTGCCTCCACCGACCCTGGAAATTACCGCCCATTAGCTTGACAAGCCTTATCTGCAAAGCCATGGAGAGGATCATAATGGACCTCATAAATAAAGACATAGGGAATTTGCAGACTTTGGATCCAACCCAGTTTGGCTTTGTCAAAGGCAGATCATGCCTTTTAAACTTGGTTGACTTTTGAAACAGTCACCAAAGCCATTGATGAGGAAAGGCAGTCCATACAGCCTACCTCGATCTGGCTAAGGCCTTTGATACAATACCCCACTCGGGTATCATTGAAAAACTCATCAGCTTAAATGTCAACCCATACATCACAAGATGGGTTGCAAACTGGCTGAGTGACAGAACCCACAGGGTCAGAGTTGCTGGCGCCATGTCAGACTCAAAGCCTGTCACAAGTGGTGTCCCACAGGGCTCAGTCCTGGGCCCACTCTTGTTTGGCATCTACTTTTCCGAAGTACAAGCAAACACAGGAGGGTTATGGCTGACAAAGTTTGCAGATGACTGCAAACTGGGCGCCATAGTAGAAAACACATCTGATACAGATATCCTTCAGAAGGGTCTCACAGAAACGGATAACTGGTGCCAGAGCCACGGCCTAAAGTTAAATGCCAAAAAATGCATAGTCATACCCTTCGGGAAAAACAAGGTTACCCCTAGCTACCAAATAGGTGGCAATCCACTGAGCACAGAAGAAGTTATCAGGGACCTGGGGACCCAGGTTGATAGTAGTCTGTCATTCGACACCCATGTAGCTAAAGTAGTTAGGAAGACCTTCTACATTGCCCACCTTATCATGAAGGGATTCTCATCTAGATCAAGGGAGGTCATAGTCTCCCTTTACTCATCACTCATCAGACCAATGATTGAGTACAATGCCCCATTCGGAATGTATCTGACCCGACACTTGCAGCAGCTGGAGAGGCCACAAAGTTCCTCACCAAAAGGATAAAGGGTCTCAAAAATCTGTCCTATGCTGCCCGACTGAAAGAACTCCAGCTCTATTCAGTCGCTTACCGCTTGCTCAGAGGTGACCTTTGCCTAACATACAAGGCCATGTCAAACCCAGATTTGATGAATATGCTTCACCTCAAAAATCTAGATCCATCAGAGCCACAAGGGCGGAGACTTAAACCTTGACACGGCTATTAATAGGACGTGCTGGAGGGATAGATTCATCACCCAAAGACTCCCTATGCTGTGGAACAAAATCCCGGTACATGTGAGGCAGAGTACCTCGCTGGCCTTGTTCAAGAGAAATCTTGACCAATGGATGGGAGATCACAGATATACCCCAGGGATAACCTCAGTGTCACTGCTCGACAGAGGCACAGCAAAATAATGGGTATAGTTCCCCATACTAAAGGGGTGGCGTAAGCCACAAAACGATGGGCTAGGCTTGTAAATGCCCTCGGGCAGATAGCCTAGTATGAACCTATGAACCTATGAACCTATTCATATCCTTGTGTACATATACCCTACTGTAACATGTCATTCATATCCTTACGTACATATACCCTACTGCAACATGTCATTCATATCCTTACGTACATATACCCTACTGCAACACGTCATTCATATCCTTATGTACATATACCCTACTGTAACATGTCATTCATATCCTTACGTACATATACCCTACTGCAACATGTCATTCATATCCTTATGTACATATACCCCACTGTAACATGTCATTCATATCCTTGTGTACATATACCCCACTGCAACATGTCATTCATATCCTTGTGTACATATACCCCACTGCAACATGTCATTCATATCCTTGTGTACATATACCCCACTGCAACATGTCATTCGTATCCTTGCATCCAAGATTGGTTTAGTGGGAATATAGTCGTTCAACCCAGGTTCTTTGGTTGCATTTAGCCTGAGTTGCCATTTGACCTCTTTTTCTGCTAATTTGACCTTATCATTTCCTCCCCTTAAGTCTACCTTTACCTGTTCTAAAATCCCAAATTTAAACACGTGGCTTACATCATATTTGAGTATGTGTCTACACAAAGCATTGCTTTTATCATTTTTCCTTATGCAGTAGGTGTGATCATATATCCTGTTCCTCAATTGTCTGTCCGTCTTCCCCACATAATAACTCAGACACGCCATATACTTATCCAAGTATATGACATGTTGGGGTAAACAACTTTCTTTCTTAAACCTTACTCTAGTGTGGTTGGCACCCCTAATGAAATTAATTTCTCTTATATAATGTCCTTACACTGCTGACACTGCCCACATTTTTTGGTGTGTCCATCTCCAATGTCACCCTTTGTTCTGCCTTTCACTCTCTCAAACCTATTCTTAAGGTTAGACCGAGTCTTATGAACATACATGGGCCTGTACCCACTTTACTGTAAACCAAATCATCACTTCTTAGAATACTCCAGTTTTGCCTCATTATTTTCTTTATCTCCTCAACGTATGGACTTCACTCCACAACACAAGCCCTTTTCTTAGGAGAGTGAGTTTTTCCATATTAATGTGAATGTCCACCAAATTGTTCATTACTGCCTTAAAGTTATGCCTTACTATTCCTCAGTGAGAAATGTCTATGAATTCCTAGATATCTGAAGCTATTCATTTGTTACTTATATTTATATTGAGACTTGAGAGGTGATGGAGTAGAGCAGCTAATAGTAAGGGCGAGTATTTTCTCCATATCCAGAGCACTGCCAAGTCAAGTGCCATTGGCCTATAAGACAATAGACAGGTAAACAATAACCTGCTTTGGATTAACAAGGTACATTAATAGGTTATCTGCAATGATACTTAACTTATATACAATACGTTCAACTAACATATCAATCAACTTTGGATTATTTCTGATCCATAGAGCCAGCTCCTTGAAGTCCTGTGTAAGCAGCAATGGGACAAAGGGCAACATTTATTTATTTTATTTATTTATTGCATTTGTTTACTGGGAAAGTCCACTGGGCCTAAAAGAGCCCATTTTCAGTGGAGGCCTGTGGAGAAAAGCTCCGACAAGAACATAGATGCAGAAAAAAAAATTAAACATTAATTGGTGCAGAAGTAGAAACAGTGTAACAAATAGTGGTTACAGTAATATATATAGAATATATACATAAGTCAGGAATTTAGTTGGTTTGATTACAGTAACATATACAGAATATATAGATAAAAGTAGGAATTTAGTTTTTTGCTAGATGAATTCAGAGTGGTAAAAACAGAGATAAATTAATCAGCATTATTGTACTAGTATCAAAAAGTGATGAAAGAAAAAAAAATAAATAAATATGGAGAAAGTATCATCAGTCACTAGTAGTAAAAAGCATAGGAACTTAGTTATAAGGAGAAGGAAGAGGTTAGGGTATAGAGCAGTTACATAGCCAGGACGAGCTGTGATGATTTTTCAGCATTTGTTTGAAGGTGGTGGTGCTGCCTGTGTTTCTTATAGAAGGAGGACACAAGTTCCATAGTTTGGCAATGGTGAAGGAGTAGAGCAGTTGACAGGCTGGTAAGGTGGGCTTTTCTGCTTTTAGAAGTAGAGGATTTTCAGATATTAGTTGCCTGCTGGGTTGGTATCTGGCAAGTAGAGTTGCAAGAGCAGGACAGTCTGTGGGTCTGTAGATTATTTTGTGTGCTGTAGGTAGCTGGGTGAATGAGAGATGGTGGGGGGAGTCCCAACCAGCCTAATTGTTTCAGTGAGTTACAGTCACTTCCTCCTTCTATAAGAAAAATGGGCAGCACCGACATTGCATGGTGTTCTTCTACATCTTAATACTGGAAAAGATATATTGACCAGTATCTTATAACTATTGTATAACATCAGTATAGTTCTTTTAATGTGTCAATCAAAATTGTGAAACATTTTAATACAAAACAAGATGTCGATCTACCTCAAACTGTTGAATCCTTTTTCAGTGTCACTTTTAAGCAACAATGACAGGATACCATTTTTCTCTGCATATTATATAAGTTGGAGAGCTTTACAAATCCAGACAGTGGTGCAGCATCCTTGAATAAACCCACATTGAACTTTATGTATTGCTTTATCCAGCTATATCAGACAACCCAATCCACTTGTAGATATTATGGTTTGAATTAAGCAAGGATTTAGGTCTATGGAGGAGAGTGTGACAATGTTTGTTAGGCTTGTTGAATACTACTGTAACTACTGTTGTGGTATGCCTCCAGGAAGGAAAATTAGAAAACAATAAATCTTCCTAGGGATATATGAAAATGTCAAATATGATATACATTTAATATTATCGAGTCAATATATGTGTAAATTTTTATGGGAAGGCCACCTATACCAGGAGCTTAAATTTCATTGGCATGCTAATCACTGTCTCTGTTTATTCATTCTGTAATCGATCGACCAGTTTGATTATATCATTTTCTGCCAACTTCTTAACAGTAATTTAAAATAATTTAATCTTGCAAATTGTGTTCTCTTTGGGAGTTGAGTGAACTTTTTGACCATATTTATGAAAATCATTAAGAATACTGCAGCACTCATAAAGGATTTTGCTGATCGTTCTTGCCCCGCCCCCCGCCCCGCATCAGGACTATGGATGATACTGTTTAAACACAACCCGAGTGTTAGGCTCTCAACTGCTTTAATAAACCAGGCCATATACTATTAGTGCAAGCATTCTAAATGCATTTCTGTCTTCTTATGTAGGATTGCCTGTATCTTCCCTTTCAACTTCCTTCATTCTTTCAGTATTAGCAGTCTTAGCCTGTCGGTTGGTATATCAGTAGATCTTTCAGCTTCATTTGGAGTTGTTTTAGCTTGCCAATCCCCTTGTTCAACTTCTGCTTAAATAAACCAGTCTCATATGGATGTGATCTTTTTAGCATCTCCCATAAATTCTGTAGATCTCGTCTATTTAGACAGTCGATGCTTTTAAGTTCTGACCAGAGCTCAAGTATTAATTTCACTAGAATGAGTTATTTAATGTGAATATGTTCAGCTACTATAAATTAGAATGTATTTTTTTCAGAGAAAGGTACATTGAATCACAGTGTGGATTTGCCAAAAGAAATCTGGCATTACATTGAATTTTTGTATTGAGCCTGTTAATGTGGATGACCAATATATCCAGTCTCTTCCAGGGGGTTTTCTGGCAACATGGAGTAGTGCATAAAATATAATGCAAATTTATTTTGAAAAATGCTTACTCCAATGTAGAAACAAATACCGGACATCAAAGACGAAATTAATCTTATCAACAGTGGCATTGTTTAGTATTAGCATCACTAGGTGTGGTTAAATAACTGAAATTGTCCCCTTTCAATTCACTGTCAATCTAGTTAGCAAAATGTGATTAAAATGTGGCATATACATGGATGTATAACTCTAAGAAAGTACTCCAATTTAGGTAATTTTCAATAATCCATCCTTTATTTCATCTTTTGACCTGCGGTTCTGCCATCCTCATATCTCCATGTGTCCTTAATCACCATGTCTGCTGAAACAGGTATCAACACTGCAGCTCTCTAACGTTTGCCCAACACATGTGATGAGTGTGCAGTTACTCTGTAACTAAATGTGGTATGTTCTAGACTAGAAAAATGTCCTCCTTGAATTATTATACTATTAAAATGTTCATTTAATACCAGAAAGGACTCTGCCTATTTATCTGGGTAAAAAAAAAACTTCTATTTACAGAGCATATATGCATTACAAAAATTGCAAGCAATGTGAAAAAGTGAGAGACAATGTCTCCAAGCCACACCAGATACAAATGTGTTGCAATCACAATCAATGGTGACGGAGAGAAGACATCTTCCTAAGAATGAATTCTGACCAAAAAAGGACATGTCAGGAAAAGCACACAAACGCAAACATGTCAGAAGTGTTTAAATACAAGTGCCATCAAATTTATTAAAGGTAACAACTATTTTTTTCAACAACATAACCTCAGTCAATAATTTTTTACCTGTTAAAGGAATTTTAAGATGGGGGATTTTCATAGTTTCCAGCAAAATTATTTTTGGAGAAAATCTTTACTTATTCAGATGGAGCCCAAAATGTTCCACGAAAGATCTTACTGGGAATTCAATAAACTTCTGTGTAGGTTTCACGCAAAGCTTATATGAGGTTTACATGTTAGCATGAATAGCAGCAGAGCTAATTACGTATTCATGATGCACATCATGCTTAAACATATACAAGCAGGTTTTCATGGCCAGCAACAGTGCTGCTGCTAGTTGCTAGGAAAACACGCAAAACAGCATGAGCACAGAAACAAGAAGCATTCAAGTTTGTTTCCAAGCAATCCTACTAGGCAAGATTGCACAGGCAGTCACAATGATTACCAAGGGTGACAATACTGCAATAACAGTAGTATTAACACATTAATGACAAATGTACTGAGTGCAATGTACACTACAATAATTATTTGCAGAATGAAATAAAGAGGGGGGCAGCAAGGGCAAATACAATGAAATATACTCTAGGCAGGGAAAGTGTGTTGATGAAAATGGGCAGAGACATGAATGATAAAAATGAAGAAAGAGGAAGAGAGCATCATAAATCTGGTTGTGTCCCTAATGTATGTACACTTCCAAGACAAGTCATTAGAATAACAATAAGCACATAAAAGACAGCACAGTATGTATTTCTGTTTATACCTTCTATGTGAGTATATTATGTAATCACATGATAGTATATATGTGATGGATTTTAAGCACATATGAAGGCAGCACAGTACTTACTGCTGCTTGCACCTTCTGTATGAGTATATTATATCACCACACATGATACATACTGTATATGTGATAGTCACACAAGGTTACATGCCAATGGAGATGAACAGTTGTGATAAAAACACAACTGACATGTTCACTACAGAAGACATTTAGCAAGGACAGTATATCCAATAGGGGCTATGGGCATAGTTTAAAGATCTGCAAAATGACTTGCTTGAATATTACCGACATGTTGGCATAACTCTCAACCAATCATGAACACATAGCAACAGAACCATGGACAAATGTAGACAGAAACAGGCACAATCAAGGACACTTTTAAGATATTATGACCATTAATCTGTGGCATTAACAAAATATGCAAATGTAACTTATTATACATGTTCTGCAGGAAAAGATGTATACAACTGTAATGATTGTCAGTATGCCATAAGTGGAATTTACCACCACTTCCCCAAAACTAATCACTTTTTGGAAAGGCGAGATGGACAGTGTTAAACATGGAATTGAAATCAGGGCAATCCTGGTCAGTTGAGAGGCTTGCATGACACCTAAGCCAAAACTCACATTTACAAAAATCAAACCGATGCCATTAGTGTTGTCACTGAGCTACATATTTATTGGATGCAACACAGAAAGATGTATCACACATGCATCTAGGAAAACACCTTGAAGGGAAGTCTGCACTGTCAAATTCTAATGTGTATGCATCCCAAAGAATAATTTTATATGGCTGACAAGATGTGTGGGAGCTCACTTTGTCAAATGTGATACACTTGATTAAAGCATCCCTGATTGACATAGGTATCAGCCATACAGATGACTACACTTAAAAACAACACACTATTATGAGTGGATTCTCTACACACAGCTATGTACTGCATGCATGTGCCACATGTAATAGCAATGAATGTTCTCTGAAGCATCTGCAACTGATGTGTGAATTACAAAGTGATCCATTATAATGAATGGTACAGCAATATATGAGACTGATGCCAATGTATCAGCTATGTCCATGTGCACAGAAAGTACAGCACTGCAAAGTCAAGTGCCAATGAGTGAGAAAGCTGTAACTGTAATATTGCACACATACCAAACAATACGGTCAAAAGACCAAAGAGGCATTTAATTGAACACCTCGTTGTTGACACATAAAGAGTGAACGCACTAAAGTGTGAACACTCAAAACAATGATTTCTTCTCTTTGTATCTTTGACTTTAACACTATCAGAGTGCACTTTATATGGGATGGCACCATCAATGTATGCTGAGAAGAAGATGTTACGGTAAGAGTGTCTGACATAGCTGTGGACTCACATCCTGGTGCAAACTTTTCTCTACACTGATTGTTGAATGAACACAGACACCCAGTAAAACCCTTACTTATCTAGTTACACAAGCTGTAAACCACAGTACTTAATGCTTGTGCCACTGTGCAAGTCTGCCTTTAGCAGTATTGAGTGCACTTTGTAGGGGATGACATCATCACTCTATGCTGAGAAGATGTTTGAGTAGGAGTGTCTGACATAGCTGTGGACTCACATACCAGTGTAAAACTGTCTCCAGACTGATAGTTAAATGAACGTACAAACACAAGTTTACTGCTGTGAGATTAGAACTCCTACCTATCTAGTTACATAAGCTGTAGAACACAGTACTTAATGCTAGCACCATCATACAAGTCTGCCTTTAGCAGTATCAGAGAGCACTTTATAGAGGATGACATCATCAATGTATGCAGAGAAAAAATGTTGATGAGAGTGTCTGACATAGCTGTGTCATATCTTGATGTGGAATTGTCTCCAGATTGATAGTTGAATGAACACACACACACACACACACACACACACACACACACACACACACACACACACACACAGTTGACTGCTTTGAGATTAAAACCCCTACCTATCTAGTTACACAAGCAGAACACAGTACTTAATGCTAGTGCCACTGCACAAGTCTAATTGTGACATCGGAGAGCACTTTATAGAGGATGACATCATCAGTGCATGCAGAGAAGAAGATGTTGGCAGGAGTGTCTTACATAGCTGTGAACTCACATCCTGGTATACAATTGTCTCCAGACTGATGGTCAAATGAACACACACAGGTTGACTGTTGTGCGATTAAAACCTCTACCTATCTATTTACACAATCTAGAGAGCACAGTGCTTAACATCTGTGCTACCACAGTAATCTGACTTTAACACTGTCTGAGTGCACTTTATAAGAGATGACATCATCAGAGTCTGTTGAGAAGAACATGTTTTGACAGCTGTGTAAAACTGGTGTGGAGTCATGTAGCAGTGTAAAAGTATCATCTGATTGTTACTTGAGTGAGGGCTGCAGGATCTGGACTCATGCTCTTCTGACTACACACACACACACACACACACACACACACACACACACACACACACACACACACACACACACACACACACACACACACACACACACACACACACACACACACACACACACACACACACACACTTTGGAAACAGCAGTGGTGCAATGATCGAGTTATGTTTCTTCATATTCAAATGCAGGTATGTCCACATTAATGCAAGTTACTGACAATAGCAATGGGATATGACCATGCATGACCAGGATCACTATACACCCATACCAAATGTAACAATGCAGTTAAGCTCTGTAATTCTGGAGTCTGCTTGACAATGGCCCAAGTCCTGATATATAATTTGGAAGTGCATTGCCGCAGGGCATGCACAGATATCAGATGGCATGCATTCAGTGTGGCACACATGTCACTGCTGTTCTCTTGTCTTTATGAATGCATTTCCATGTAGTGGAGAATTACAACACAGTAACCAGAGGTAAATGTCTTAAACACCTCTTCACATAGCGCATTGCAGAAAAACTGATTTGTGCAGACGATGACAAAGTATTATCGCATGAGTGGTTTGAATTTCAGGAATTTAAGTTGGACTTGTGAAGTAGCAGTGCCCACCGGTACTCATTGCCAAACTGTGTGCAAATGGGGATATAAAGCAACTGACCTGTTTGGGATTAACAGCAAAATACAACTGTTTATTGTTAATATTTCATGTGTCAAGCTTGCTAAATATGTTATTGGGGAAATTGCTGGTAGATAGTATGATGTGTGTGCTGTAGTCTGTCTTTGAAATGTTGAGGCAAAGTTTTATTCCATGCATAACTGTTGGACTTGCTTTCCCCATTTGCATGACATTACGTGCTGAGCAAATGTGGTTCTCTGTTGAAGTTTAATTTGGTTTGCCTGTCTCCGTGCAAACAGGCCCGGTGGCAATGCAAGACCATCAGCACTCTGGACAATACTGAGTGTGGAAAATACACCTGCTGCCTAGCTGTATCATTGGCAAAGGGTGTAAGACCAGTGAGCTGCTGGTCTGAACATAGGTGAGCCAGGGTTCATATCCAGATGATTTTCATTTTTATCAAATGGGGTCAGGATGTCATTAGCTAAGTAAATGCGATTAAGCATGAAAATGGTACTATCAATAACTACACTAAAGTATGTATCTTCCCCAAATTGTATCAGTAATTCCTAACTCAATACACTTTTACAACTACTAACTGTTTTGCAGGCCTCACTGCAAATCACAGGTTAATTGTTTGTACAGCTTACTACCAATGACAAGGGGTGGTACAGCTTTTGAAATGATTAATATGACTCAGCAGATATGCTAATTATTTGTGTAGGTATGGATATCCTAAAAAGTGTGTGCAGTATGCTTCTTCACAGTATGGAAGGCTTCCACATTATATTAGATGAACATTTCATCCATTATCACCTGAACATGATACAAAGGGGATCTTACAGCATGTACTGAAATCTTGCACACTACAGATACACTGATCCCCTATTGAATCAAGGTAATATGTTTGTATTATCCATCAGCAGAGTCATGTCCGAATCCAGAAACCATGAGATGACTTGCACATCCATCGACATAATAGATACACACTTGTAAAGTGGGGTGGGAGTGAAGGGGTGCATACAAGGTGAGATGGACATGCACATATCAATGTTTGGTGTCATGTAACATTTATGAACATGTTTTTAGTCTGTTCTAATTATTAAGTTGCCCTGCCCTACAGCATGAAGTGACTGACAAAGGGATAAAGAAGGGCTGGAAAGAGACAACAGGCTTATGACAAGCAGAACAAGGTTGGATATCTATGTCATAGCTGTGGGGATGTATTTCAATGCAAATATATATATTTTTGGACAGTATACAATATATCTCCATAAGCACTCATAACTGTGGCAAATGTTAAAAAGTGGATGATTAAGCATATCATAGACATATGGCATTACAGTAAGAAATGATGTGTGAGAGACATCTGGAATTGAATCCTTGATGACATGGGCAAAATAAAAACTTCAGTCAAGTGACTTATGTCAACACCCCACATAGGATGTTACAGTTTGTTACATCCAGCAGATCACATAATGGTCAGACTAACTGTTCCAGAGTGGTGCCTTTACTCTGCTTTAACTCTGTATTTCTATAGCTCAGCATGTTTAAGCACCATAGTGCAGAGATAACTGGACTAGTGCTCATGATGGCAAAAATTCACCAGGTTTCCCCCAGGACATGAAGTGCCATTCACTGCCACAGGGGCATTGGTGTGCAGTGTAAAACTCTGTGCAAATGCAGAGGACAAAAAGTGAAGGCTTTATAATGGACCATTCCTGGCCATGTTTGTGGTGTGTGATTCTATTTTTGACCAGATTAAAGGTGAGAAATTGGGGTAGATAGGAAAGTGGAGAAACTGGAAGGTAAACCGGTGGAAAAGCAAAGAGGAAGCAATAAAGAAATTTGCAGGAAGGAATTAGGAAGGAACCATTGATCTCCTCTGTACTGCCCACAGTTGTGAATGACCCTTTGTTCTTGTACACTGACATGAGTGCACTTATTATCCAGTCATCTGGGATACACCTTTCCCCTCCACACTGCTATGAGTACCCTCAGGAGCTATTTCTCCCATATCTCACCTAACATCTTTGTCATATCTGTTGTGATCTCACCTGAGCCTGCTGCTTTCCCTGACTTCATTTTCCATAGTGTGATTCTTACTTCTAGAATGGGCTTGTCTACTTCTCTCATCTTGGCTGTTTCTGGTGCAATACAGCTTCTGTGGGGTTGTCTTCATTCAGAAGCTACTGGAAGTGCTCCTTCCATCTGCCTTTGATGTCCTGTGGACTGGTGATCAGGCTGTTACTGACATCAATTATGAAAAGTGTCTATCTTCTTTACCTTTCTGTTTTTGTCTTTCAGCCTGATATAGTTTCTTTATACCACCTACTGAGTCGCTTTCCAGAAGCTGGTAGAGTGCCTCCAGTGCCATGTTTTTTACTACTGCAACTCCTTTTTTTAGCTTATTTGTTAGCCAATCAGAATTCCTTCCTAGCCTGGTCTGTCTTTTCTACCTTTCACTTTTTCCTGCACTCCTTTTTTCTTTTGATGACTTCCTAGACTCCTACATTCCACCACCAGCTTTTCTTATGTTCCTCATTTCCATACTTGGCTCGGCCAGTTATATGTTCTGTAGTCCACACATCTGCTGTTTTGAGGTGTTGCCATTTTTCTTCAAACCCACCTTGTCCTCCTCTTCTTATTGAACTGTTATGCTTTCTCTCCAGTCCACTTCCAGGTCTTCTCTGGTCATTGCTTGCAGCTGACTGTGACAACCAGTGGCTTATGCTGTGGGCTGACTGTTTTTCAGGAGGAAGTGTACCTGAGTTGCATGTTGGCCACTCTTGAATGTGATCTCGTGATGGTTTGTCTTTCTTAACCATCTACTATCAAGCCACTTGCCAGATAGAAGTCTGGAATGGCCTCTTCTTCTTTATTCCTGTTGTCCCACCCATGTGGACCGAGGCAATCCTCATACCTATTCTATCTGTTATGATATGTGTATTCAAGTCACCTATTAACACCAATTCATGTTGCCTGCTTTATCTAGTAGGTCCTGCAACTGTTGAATGCACTCTTTTCCCCACTATTACAACCCTGTGACACAGGCTGAGATTGAGATTATATCATAACTGAAGTCTGTTAGCCATGAGTCTGTTACTAATTCTGATGACACCCCTCACTGCCTGATTTCTAGCCTGTCCTCCTCCTGAGTAAGCAGAGTCTGGCACTGCCTGATTTCTAGCCTGTCCTCCTCCTAACTAGTAGACTCTAGATCTACAAGCTTATTGACCCAGGCTTTATGGTGGGCCCATACACCCCTTCCACCATTACCATGGGTCCTTGGTATAGGCTGGGTCCTCAGCCCACTTATCACCGGCAAATACTCATGCCCATTTGGTGACATTAGTCAACATGTCCAAATCACCTAGAGCCATATTTTACACTGTCAAGTGGCTAGCCTTGCCATAATGTGCATTTTGTGATCCACATTGTCTCTTGAGGATACTGCATATCACAGTAGATGTCCAAAGTCTATACAAGTATTTCCCCTATAGGGCACCATGTGTGGAGTCTCTGCTGCTGCCCACAGCTCCATTCATTGGTGAGTTTGAGATGGAAACATTCAGCATGTTTTTCAGAGTTGGAGAGAACCCCACAGAGACAAAGGGAAAACATGCAAACTCCAAACAGGCATTGGCCATAGGTTAGGAACAAACTTTATATCTTGTGCATTTGAGGCAAATACCTTAACCATTATGCCAACTGATCTCCCTGTAGAACCGCTTCAAAGCCTGTTTACAATATTGGGAGAAAGTGGTCAGCTAAACACTAAGTAGAGGTTGCATCTTCCTTGTTAATATTATGCTAGCAATATTAGCATACCCTTAGGCCCAGGCTGTAATACCCAATGACAAGCTCCAGAAAGATGAAAAAGTATCTGGATATAAAATGCATGTAACAGGATCCAGCAAGATGTAAAGTACTGGATCCACCATGATGGAAATATACCAGGATGTAATACCCAAATAACAGGATCCAGCAGGATAGAAAATTATACTGTATATTGAGTAATTGAAGGAGGATAGCAGAATTAAGTAAGAGAGAAACATATAGACAGGTAGGCAGAGAGAAGTGCAACCAGTAGTTCAGATGGTGAAAAGCAAAAGCAACCCCTTCTGTGTCAGAAAGGGGATTATGAGATAAAAAAAAATCAGATGTTCATCATTCCCACTGTTGCAGTAGCCCTATGGATATGAGAACTGTTTCCTGCTCAGGAAAACAATGAACGGCCAGCTTCTAAAAGCTCTGTTTCTCCTCATCTCCTTCAATCTGAGTGCTGATTGGCTAATCTTGTGAAGGGTAATAGCATCAGAGTGAAGCTTTTTATAGTACTTTCTTGCCATCTTGAGAAGTGTCTCTCTGACTTCACAGAAGCAGCAAATGCCAAGAGCTTTGTTTCTGGCTGATAATTTCTCAGTGGGGAATCCTTCCACTTTGAAGTGTGACAAAATGATTTCCCTTTTATAAAAATGGCATTTTATCTATTTTTTTTTACTAAAAGATGTATTTTTTGTCCAAGTAACTCATTATTTTTTCTCAGTATCTGAAGTTTACTATCAAGGTAACTGTAATTTTTAGCTTAGAGTGTTTATTAAAGTATTTGTTGCTAACTGTGTGAAAAATTGTTTACTGCTTTTGTAAATTTTGAATTTTGTAGAATAAGAAAGTTTATGAAGAAATGGGCTGGGACATGAGTGTCAGCGTAATGCTTATGCTCACTTTGTGACAAACTACTTGCCATTTTAATCCTGTCAGAGTGTGCGTGTGTGTGTGTGTGTGTGTGTGTGTGTGTGTGTGTGTGTGTGTGTGTGTGTGTGTGTGTGTGTGTGTGTGTGTGTGTGTGTGTGTGTGTGTTAGTGGTCGAACAGCACTGACAGGGGAATTTTGTGAAATATTGCATACTGCTTATCTAAACTTTGAACTTTGTAGAACAGGAAAGTTTACAGAGAAACAGGTGGAGAATTATGTGCCAGTGTAATGCTGATGCTCAGTTTGTGACAACATACCTGCCATTTTGATTCTGTCAGTGTTTGTGTGAACGTCTGAACAGTACTGACAGGGGAATTTGTTCTACTTTTACATTTTATAATCTAAGGGACTATGGAAGTGTTATGAGTGTTAGTGTGCTGCTTGTGAACCCTCATTGACAACAACTTACCTTCTGACCAACTAACTCAAGCTGTGATTACTGCTTTTGGAGTGTCTTCCCCGGTTACAGCATGGATACTTATTCCATTCAGGCTGGCTATTTTCCTGCAGTATCTGGAAAGAAAATAAAAATCAGTTACCTAGAAGTCATTGCCATTGTTGTGGACTCAGTCTACAACTTGGCCAATAGTTGGTGAACCTGCAGTGGACAGTGGTTGCGCCTCAAACCACTCACTTACCTATCCGACTTCCTCTGTAGTAATCCTTTCATCATGAATACAGGGCCAGCCAGATTCTCTTTGGCTGTTCCAGTGCTCAATATGGGCATGGAAGAACTATCTTCTCTTGGTCTGGGAGACACACTTGGAGATTCTTTCTGGGTAACTGGGTCAAGAGACCATTAGACGAGCAGGTGTCTCTCTTTTGAGTCGGTCCTATTAAACAGCAACTTCTATTTAAAAAACAATAATAGTTTAATATTTTTCATCTAGTGAAGTTATTACTGTTAAAAATGAGATCTGTAGCTTAAACAGATAGGCATTACAGACAGTATATCTTGATACCCAGAATACTTTGCAGATGGGCATTCCCTGTAAAACTACTTCTGTGAAAACGGGGTCTTATGATTCTGACTTTTACAGAGATAGGGGTTCTTCTCCTGTTAATTTCCAAGTCCAACTCTCTGACTGGGAGTAAGACTTCAATTCGTATCCTCATCCTGAGGAAATTTCTTTTAGTGAGAACTTTGCCAGAATAAATGAGGTATTTTTTTATGGGAACAAATAGATGTGCTACCTAAACAAAGGAGATATCATGATAGGTTACAAAGGGATATTTTTCATTCCTCTCCCATCTCTCCTATACTGGTATATATATATATATATATATATATATATATATATATATATATATATATATATATATATATCTATGGGTCTACCTGAAAACACTGACATGCAAAAACACCGACAACGAGATAACCGAAACCATAAAACTGAAAGTTCAAAAACACGAAACATCACATGCCCAACAAACCACAATCCCGACAATCAACAAAAGAAAACAAATACCTTTTCCGTAAAACGCACACAACACAAGCACACCAAAAACCTTAACAAACCTACACTAAACCTTACATACACAATTATCTATGCACTAACCTTAACCCTAACCCTAAGGTCCGTCACTATCGCACACTCACCTAACCCATGCCCTAACCTTAACTCAACCCGCCCCTAACCCTAAAGTCTGTCAGTATCACACACTTATCTTACCCGCACCCTAACCCTAACTCACTTAACCCGCCCCTAACCTTAAAGTCTGTCACTATTGAACACTTACCTTACCTGCACCCTGACCCTAACGTCCATCACTGTCATGCACTTACCTTAACATGTCGGTGTTCTTAGCATCGGGATTTTCAGTCATCGGTCATCTCCTTTGTCGATTTTCTGGTGTTGGTTATCTCATTGTCGTCGGTGTCAGCATTCGGTGTTTTCAGGTAGACCCATATATATATATATATATATATATATATATATATATATATATATATATATATATATATATATACATATACGGATTCACTTTTGATGCTCACAATACTGAAATATCGAATTTCAATATCTCCAGACCAGAACGAAACTACACAACAACAAAAACCCAAAATACCAATATGCAAAGCACCAAACCCTGCCCCCAACATAAAACTACACAAAACAAAAAAGAAATAAACAATAAAATACACTAATCTACATTTGAGCAAGGGGGCAAATCCCCCTGCAACCCCAAATGAAGGTCTGTGTCCCCACCCCCCTACATATATATATATATATATATATATATATATATATATATATGTATATAAGTATATGCATTTATATATATATATATATATATATATATATACCAACTCCGAGGGGAAAAGGGAATGCTTGATTCAGGGGTCTATGTAAAAAGTTCACCTGATTATAAGTAAAAAAAAAAAGAATTTCAAAACATCATACATTGATCATAATATAACACCAACCACTTTCACACCAGTTGACTGAGGACAGATTTGAACATCACACCTGTGTAGGTATATAAGTTGTATTCCATACAGCATAAGACTAGCACCACCACAGAGGTCTGACTTTAAAAGAAGTAAAAGTTAAAAAGCACTAACACAAAAACAGCAACACAAAAACAGCAACACACCTATATCTATGAGCTCTAAACTCCCATTATACACACACCACATATGTAAAACAATCACCACACTCAACAACTATACACACACACCCTCACCCACCTACCCTAAACTGCACCTACAACATCCAAACATATAACAAAAACACATCCCTACCCTAAATCCTTAACTAAAACTTACTTACCTACCTCTCCAAACATAAATACACTGAACACTATCTTCAACACTCACACACCACTACTTATTAAAGACATGGCATACTATATACACACACCAGGAAATACTTACCACACATCCGACATTCTCAGGTTTGACAAAGTGCAGTTTCGACAAACTGCGCTTTCTTTCTTCTGGTCTATATATTTAAAATCTGATGTTTCATATGGGGTGGGTGATTGGCATGATGGTTAAAGTGTTTGCCTTACAAACACAAGGTGCAGGGTTTGATTCTTACGTGTGTTGATTGGCCCACAAGGGCAGTAAACCTACTAGTAATCTATTAGCCTATGACAGTCTGAGAGAACTGGCATCCACTCTTCCTACAGAAACTCCTTTTTGAACCAAATGTCTTTTCTCGAGTATCCAAACATGCTTTGAAGATGTATGAATGAGCAGATACTGTGTCTAGGGCCACTGCTACTGCTACAGTGTTGAGAAGATATGGCTGGGTATGTAACCGAAAGTTTGCTGATGAGGTAACGTCTAAAACTGTGGATTCTTCTTTAGATAAGGAGACATTGTTTGAACCTTTTCAGGTATATAACATGCAAAAGATATGGCCACAAAGGAAAAAATTAGGGGATCTTTCAAAAATAAGGGACAGATCAACTGTACAGAATGAGTATTCCACCATTCATTACCACCCTTCCCTGCCAATATCTTTACAAATCTGTCCAAAAAAATGGACCTCAAAATTCCTCTTTGGCATAATGTTGTTTCAGAACCCATGGTGTTAAAAGTGGTGCAGGAATATTACAAATGGCACTGAAAACAATTCTTCCTTTCAAGTGAATATCTTCCCATGCACCAAAACAGATGGAATTTTTTCTTCAGGTTCTTCCATCTTTACACACCCAGGGAGTCATGGAATCAGTCCCTTTAAATCAAAGGGGCAAAGGTTTCTATTAATGAATGTTTCTGGTACCAAAAAAAGGCTTTGTGTAGACCACTACTAGGTATTTCATTTTTAAAAATATACATGTAAATATGTACATGGTAGTTCCAAAGTTCAAAGTCGTTAATTTACAGATGAGTTACTTAGTAACTCTAGACCAAAAGATGCTTACTACCATATTCCCATAGCCATAGGCTTTAGAGAATTTATAAGGTTCTCTGTTTCTGGGTTGCATTATTTGTAATCTATATTACTCTTTGATTTATATACAGCTCCAAGGCTATTAGCCCCAGTCATAGCACATTGCAGACTGAATATAATACACATATTTCCTTATTTAGACTCCGTCATTATCTTTGCAGAGTCCTAATCCAGATGTCAAGAATCATTAACATGTGTTACATCTCTTTTGACCAATCTAGGCTTCCAGATAAATACTGCAAAACCATCTTTGACCCTTTTTCAGTGGATTGTTTTTCTGGGATGCCTTATAGATCATTCTCTTCAAAAGGACGTTTTAAACAAAATAAGATAGCACTTTATCTGGAATTTTTTTCTGAAATTCTCCAGTCACTCTCAGATTTCTGCAAGAGAATTTCTCAGGATCTTAGGTTTCATGACTTCTATGATTCTCATGATACCACTTGCTACTCATGAGAAAGAAAGAAAAAAAGCGGATGCAGCATTTGCATTCTCTGGAGTATCAAGTTCCAGTTTGTGGCTTTATAAAAAGGGATGTATTCAACTAAACCCAGGTCCCCCTTCTCTCCTCAGACTCAAACTAGTCTGTCAGCACAGATGCACCAGATTTTGCTGGGGAGCAGTTTCCAGAGGGGTAAAGATGGAAGGTCTATGGGTTCCTTCAGACACACCAAACCACATCATCTGAAAAGAGACAATGGCTACGATCCACATATTGAAGTCTCTCTATCACCTTTTGTCCCCAGGTCATCTTTATGTGATGACAGGAAATGCCATGGTCATGTGGTATATCAGCAAGCATAAAGATACAAAGCTGTACCTCCTATGCAGGCTGGCAGTGATGGTTTGGGAGGTAGCTTTTCAGCATTTCTTAACCCTCCAAGTATCTTACATTCTGTCATAGTGGTAGACAAGCTAAGCAGGACCAGGACAGATCCTCACAAATGGAAAGGGGGGTCTTCCTGGATTTGAACCAGTCTTGGGAAACATCTCAAACTGGTCTGTTAGCCTTCTTTCAAAAGATATGACTAAATGAGTTTTGTCCCAGGTCTTTTGTAAACAAGCCTGGAAAATGCCTTTTCATTCCCTTGGAAGGGAATGTTCCTTTATGCATTGCCATCCTTTCCACTGATATTCAAGATAATTCTGAAGATTCAAAAGCATATTCCCAAAAATAATTGTAATGACCCCTTCTGGCCTGGGCAACATTGGTTCTTGGTTCTTATGGATCTGGACAAGAGCAGTTACTACAAGGCTTCTCATGAACTGGATCCACTCACACAAGACAGCTGGAGTTTGATACATCTCAATATCAATAAACTTCAATAGGCTGCCTGGAAGATTCAGTTTTAGTACCTTTTAGGCATTTATTTCATGAGGAAATGCATCAGGTACTAAAGGAGGCAATAAAGCATGCCACACGAAAATCCTATGCTGCAAGTAGAAGTGATTTTCTAGTAGGTGCCTAACCATTGACCAGGCACCGTCAGGTATTTTGTACCACAGATGCTCAAATATTTGTGTGAGTTATTTGCTTCTGGCATCACTTATTCCTCTATAAAGGTTCATTTTGCAGTAATTTCAGCAGTCTGCCTATGGATACTCCTGTTTCTTCTCTGTTGCAAAGCAGTTTCATAAAGAAGTTTTACACCCGAAACCTCCTCATAAACAGGCTGCTGTTCTTTGGGATCTCAACAGTGTGCTTTAGAAATTGACTAAGTCACCTTTTGAACCTACTCATCAAACTGATTTAAGGTTCTTGACTTGGAAAATTGTACTCATCATTGCTCTGACATCTACTAGAGGAGTATCTGAGTTGAAAGTTCTCATGGTGGGTGAAACCTGTTGGATTTCCATAGGGGGATGGTATGATTAAGAACAAATGCCTTATTCATGCCCAAAATGGTTTCAGACTTTACCTTAAATCAAAGAAAGATTGATTCATGCTTTTATTACTTAATTCTGAGAACATATATTTTTTGCTTAACTGTCCACCAGCAAAATGCGTACAGAGATATAAGAGTGGATTACTTTGAACAAAGAGCCTTTCCCTTTTCTTTTTACTTCTCAGGCCCAGTAAGAACCAGTCACTCAACTGGGTTTGGAAAGCTTATAAGGGCATCTACTCTATAATAGGCAACCTTAATTTTGTATACGGATATAATGAATGGGATACACACAGCCCTTTTATTTTATCTGTTTATTTATTTTTATTTTTAATGAAGCTGTCAAAAAGATGGGCTATTTTATTACAACAAAATCAAACCTATTTTGAACTGCAAGATTCTAAATATGCCTAGAGGTGGTTGCATTAAGTGAAGTCAAGAAAACAAAGGCTATGCTGAACAAATACAATTATTATTATTGACCTCTTAAGCTACTGACAAATGATAGCATGCATTTGATGTTTGCTCCTTCATAAGTAAATGTATCAAGAGAAGACTGTAAGGTATTTTTGTCCTGCAGAGGGATGCTCCACCTGTGGGTTTATGACAAGATTCTGCCACTCCTCCTGGTCAGTCAGAATGCATGTAGGAAATAGAAGTCTGATGTCTTAGGGAATAAATGTTGAGAAATCACTGATTCCCTAGATTTAGGGGGTTAGCCTGTAGGGTCAGGCAGGATTCAGTCAATGACTCATTCCCTAAACAAGAGGCAATGATGAGAAGGAAGAATGAGTCTATGGAGACTAAGGCAGACTTAAGGAGTGATCAAAATATAATGGGCCAAGAATAGACAGAATTTAAAAATAAAATGGTAAAAATGTTTGTGTGATTAGAGGGAAATGTACAATAAGTTCAAAATGACTGTATCTATACACACTCTCTCATCTCCAAGGTTCAGCAGGCTCAAAGTTACAATGCATATCATTGTGCTGGATGTGTTTAAAGTATAACAACAAGCTCTGTGCTTCAATATTTTTTGTTGTGTCACATTCAAATTTTCAGAGTTTTTGTGACGTGTAACCTCACGTCTGATAGAGCGGAGTAAATATATGGTCCTAATTAAATTTCAAGTTTCTTTAAAAATATTCCTCTGTGCACATGAAAAGCTGGAAACCTATATCTAGACCAAAAGTTTTTATAAATATGAGTGGGAATTCACATACTTGTAACAGCCAAATGTAATTGCTGACTGAATATTGGCTACTTACTTTGTTTATTTGCGTTTCATAATTAGTCAACTGTTATTTTCGTCAATATGCAATGTCATCAAACTGTTCATGGTCAACTATGTTACTGAAGCAGTGATTGCTGTGCAGTTGCAATTGTGTGATTGCAAATTTATTGTGTAAGTAAGGAGGTGTGGGGGTAAGTCCTCCACATAAAGGCTAAGATACATAGGTAGTGCTAATGTGCTATGATGTGATTAATTGTTGTGCGGAATCCATTCAGCATGCGGAAGTGGAGCTATTATTGGAGAAGAAGGTGGACCTGATGATGCTTGCTTACCAGTTCTTAGGAAAATGGATGACAGCTTTATCTAATGCAATAAAATGATATGGAGGAAGCCAGATGTCCTAGTAGGTGCTGTTTATATTCTTGTAAAGTGAAGTGTGCCTAACAGGCAGCACATATGTTCCAGTAGTTGTTTTGGAGTGCATGCAATTGAGCATGTTTACAGCTGCATATGCTTTGGGGCTTCTGTTCTGTCAGGCTTCTCCAATGAGAAAGGTAGGCCATAAAAAAATGACCTGATAGCTATCTGAGTGATATACTTTCAGGATCAGTTTTCGCTCACTGGGAACTAATAGGCCAAGTCACAGGCATGGTGTTATTCAATAGGCAATGGAGGTAAAGATGCTGAGAAAAATATGAAACATCAGTCACCAAATAGGTGATGGCAAACACACAAATCACACACAGCTAGGTCATTTAACTACACATAAAATCAAGGAACATATCAGAAAGTATCCATTTCTGTGAATATCTCTGTATATATTGTTCCACATTCCCCTCTACTCCATGCATTCACTCCAAAAGATACATATCTAATATGGTGTTTTAAACTCTTACCATATTATAAATTGCATACTTATCTGAAGATGCCGTTATGCATAAAGGGAGCAGTTTATAATATGTTGAATTTTTAAAAGTATTAGGTTTCTTCTAGTGATCAGTAGTGGACAAATTAAGTTACACAGGAATGAATTCTCTTATTTATTCTGACCTTATGCATTCCAGCAGGAAATCAGTTTTCCAAAAACAAGCAGTGTGTAAGCCTGGGAAGTAGCTGCGCAACATGCGATATGTCCAGTGACATTTCCAGTCAATCGTTGCTTCGGTAGTGCCCTTCAGCTGCCCTCATGTCTTTTCAACTGCAAATTAATCATGAATGAAGTGTCATTTTTAGTGGAAGCGAACTGACAGGAAATTTGCCTGCACCACTATAAGTGACTGAATGAATGTCTGTTCCTGGTCTGTTATTTTACTTTTTATTTACATTTTTTTTGGAGAAATAGAGTTTGAATACCAGTAGTATTTGTGAGAAGGTTCACAGCATCATCATTTACTTCAATCGATACAACTCGTTATTTACTTTTACAAATCAGAATTTATTCAGCTGTTTAGCAGTCATCGCATTGGATTATGTCAAATTCATATAATGTAAGGACACAGTCCTGTCAGCAACACTAATTGTACAGACACTACAGTTTTCTAGTTTAGTATAATAAATTAAATACATTTAAATAAGGAGAGGTAGTCTTCAGGTAGCTGTTAGTTAAGCCGTGAAGTTTTATAGTAGATGGGAAAGTGTACATTAAAGAAGAAGGAAAATCATAGTGATTTTGCTCATCTTCTAAAACTGACAAGGTGTTCAACACAATTTTCTTATTCACTTTGCCATTTTCCACAACATATTTTTATAACATAAAGAAATATTTAAGGACATTGAAACCTAAAGACATTCTTCTTATGACAACAGTAATGAGGCAGGGAGTACTGAAATGTAATGGGTAGATTAAGAACTGTATTTTACCATATGGTGTGTGTATACTAACAGCATGCGTACCCACTTAGAAGGTGATAGTGGGTGCCTTTGGCTTGGCAGTGAGTTTAAGACAAGGAAGAAGAGTGCTGTGTCCCTGAGACTACTGTACATGTAATAGAGGTGGGCCAGAATTTAAACCTGCAGCAAACTTTACTTGATTAGATTTGTGTTTAAATAAACTATGGAATGGTAGCAGCTGCAATGCAGTTGTTGAGGAAAAATGTTTGTGCAGATTGTGGATCTTTCTTGTAACTTTGACCATAAATTTTATCCCAGATCAAATAGAAAAGCATATCTATATCCAGGTAAGGCATTCATTCAGAACCACAAAGACTGTGAAACCATAAAAAAGAAATTATTTATGCTGCATGAATAACAGGAAAAGGCCACAGGTCTGTGATCCACTCTTCCCCAACATTGGCTGCTTGTGCTTCCTACTTTGGTTGATAGTTGCTTTAATATTGGTTACTGAGACTGAACAAGAAGCTCTGGGTTTCAAGACTTATGTGCCACCATAAAATCACATATAGTAGAGGAAGGAGGCACTTATTTAGGATAATGCTGCCAACACCTTACCAACAATCATTCAGTGAAGTAGTTTTAAGAATGTGAGTCCTGATATGCGTGTGTGTGTGTGTGTGTGTGTGTGTGTGTGTGTGTGTGTGTGTATGTGTGTGTGTGTGTGTGTGTGTGTGTGTGTGTGTGTGTGTGTGTGTGTGTTTATGTGTGTGTGTGCTTGTGAGACAGTTTGGCTGTGTGTATGAAAGTGTAATTGTGTGTATGTACATGACTGAGTGTGTGTGTGTGTGTGTGTGTGTGTGTGTGTGTGTGTGTGTGTGTGTGTGTGTGTGTGTGTGTGTGTGTGTGTGTGTGTGTGTGTGTGTGTGTGTGTGTGTGTGTGTGTGTGTGTGTGTGTGTGTGTGTGTGTGTGTGTGTGTGTGTAAGCCCTCACATGTGCATCTGTGTGCAACTTGGAGCATGTCTGTGGGTGTATGGTTGTATCGGTGAGTGTTTCCATGAGTGTGAGACAATGCTAATGTTGTACATGGGCTGCTAGTTAGTACACTAGACATGTCAGGTCTGACAGTGTAGTAGTTGACAACTCAGAAACATGCTAATGAGCCACTAATAAAATGTTTCTGAATCAGAATTTCTCTCTGTGGCACTAATTGACCATTACACATTTTGCAGTAAGAGCAAGTGTACAGTAATTCTGAATTCCAGGGAATATCTCTCTTGTATGAAAAGAAGACAATCTTGTTAAAACTCTCTTAACTCAAAGTCCATTCTTGAATCATTACTGTTTTTTTCAGCTGTAACAATTCATGGCTGATAAATTTATTTTGGTGCAGTATATATTTTGGTACAGTATATATATATATATATATATATATATATATATATATATATATATATGGGTCTACTACTGGAGATTGAAATTACACTATTTCGAAATCCAGTAGTAGATGCCCACTATCGCGAAAGTGCACTTTCGTGAACACCACTTGAGCGAATGTTTATGAACCTTAGGGTTAGGGCTTGGGTTAAGGATAGTAGATAGCTAGTAGGGCTATCCACTATCCTTAACCCAAGGCCTAACCCTAAGGTCTGTGAGTACCGCACCACAGTGGAGGACTTTGCCTGTTCGTTCTAGTGGTGTTCGCGAAAGTGCACTTTCACATTAGTGGCCATCTTCTACTGGATTTCGAAATAGTGTAATTTCAATCTCAGGTAGTAGACCCATATATACATATATATATATATATATATATATATATATATATATATATATATATAGATTTATTTATACATACATGCATATATATATATATATATATATATATATATATATATATATATACAGAGAGAGAGAGAGAGAGAAACAAGTAAATAAACCAATAAATAAGTAACAGATAGATGGATATATAGATAGGTGGTTAGATAGATACATACATGCATGCATACATACGTGTACCCATAATGAAATAGTCACATATCATTAAGATATCAAGATCAAAATACTACAAAGAAACATTAAAATTGTCACATGAATGCAATTAGGTAACATCATAACTCAACACATTGTACAGCAGTAATTAATGAACACTTTTGCAATGGATCAGTACTCTCTGTACCCCAATAACTGGGGATGTGCTCCCACACCCCAGTTCACTAAACATACTAGTTACAAGGTTGCAAAAACAAAGAGAAAGGAAAAAGAATAGAAATAAATACTACTCCATCTGAGGTGCCTGATGTTAGTGGCAGTATAAAACAGGAATCATGACAATGAAACAGTCAGCTTAGAAATCACAATTAATACAAGGGTCCACTTCATCATATATGATATTTTAAGCATTAACAGAACATAATCTAATCTACATCAGAACTGCTAAGAGCATTTCATGGGGGGGGGGGTGCAGCCCATAGAATGCCTGTTCAGTGCTATTTAAATGGTACATACTGCCATATATCAAATGATTTTCAAAGCTGTTATTGTCAGTCTAGCTATGTATGCTAAAACAACAGTGGTATGAAGAATCTGTTGGGAGGGAGTGCAACCAGCAGGAAAAGGACATGGGGTGTTGATCTCACTGAGACTTCATCACCACAATCAAAATGAGACATCAATGACAACAGCAGACCAAATGCTGCGGTGTATCCTCAGGAAAATAACCTTGAGAAACAAAGATGTAATGCTTCCACTGTACTGACGACTGCTCTTGCCACTCTGTGAGTACTCTGCACAGTTCTTGAGGCCAGAACCACAGCTAAGTTATCTGGCACATTGGTGCCTCTTTTAATCAGAGTTGAAAAGCCAAAAAAAAGTCTTCTTCTCTGTAAATGTATCAGGCTTCCTGTTACACTTGCAATAACCTGATTGAAATAAATTGAAAATGCAGCTTGATGCAGTTATCACTGCACACTGGTAACTTCAACCGTAATTGCAAATGCTATGCCATCATTTATTTATAAAGCTACAATATCCTTGTGGCTTCATAAGAAATGCTGGTACTGTACTTCCATACCATCAACACCTGCTGATTGTGTCCCCCTATCAGCTTGCACTTGAGATAGCTACCCTCATCACCATAACCTAGTTACAGCTCTGCTGTATATTATGCAAAGAGAAGAATATTAGGTTATTGAAAACAGACCAGATAAAAGTCATTACTGGAAAAAGCTCACCCATACTCTGCTATAGTTTGCTTTGAAGGAAAGGTTAGTTTGCTTTTGATTTCTTGTACTTTGTATTACTTTATTGCCTTTTTCTGTTTTTTTATACTGTGATTTGTTTTCTTTACGCTGTGTTTTCCTTATATTCTGCTTTTAATTGCATATTAAAACTTGAAAAGTGACCACAGCTGTGTCTCTTGTGAGTCAGACAGAATTTTTCCCACCCTCCCAACCTGTTACTGTTGTGTTCTTAAACACCACTGTCTTTCTAGTTGCCTGCCCCTTATGTTAATTTGACCATATATCTCCATCCCCCTCTCCTTTCACTGGGCTGGTGTGAGTAAGCACAAGATTACCATTTTGTGAAATCACTCCCCTTCAACTATTTAAATGTATTGGCCATCCCACTGTATTCCATAGTACCAGAATACAAAAGTGCCCACCCCCTTTCAGTCTATCTTTTAAAAATAGTGGCTCTCTACTTAGACAGCTAAAACTTAAGCTACCCACTTTCAAATCTGCTTAGTGCATACTGCAGTGTTCCATATCTGCTTAGTGCATACTACAGTGTTTAGGATAAACTACATTTTTTTTCATCTTACCTTTAAACATCTATTGCAAGACCACCAGTTATTGGCAATCCCACATTCTGCCTCTCAGTAGTCATTTTGGGATTATCTGGTGAGACAAGGAGTACAGGGACATTACTTTCTGGAGACTGCTGATCACCAGAAAGCCTATCCATTACAGGTGACAGCTTGGAATCTGTGTTTATATTCTGATCCTAGTGAGACAAGGAGTAGACTGCATTGATTCCTTACTGTTTTTTGGTTGGAGAGTGAGTGTCTGTATTTAATGTTCCTGATTGGTCTGGTTGTTATTGAAAACATCTATCAGGAAAAGGCTACAAGCCTACAGACCATTGCATCACATGGGACAAGACCGTGGATCAACAAACAGGCTGTGGCCTGCTTCTCATCATCTTGGGACTGGTGGTAACATTTTGTTTCTGGTGAGAGAAGAAGCAAAGGAGCATTATATCCCAACAGAGTGAAGCTGTGGTGTGTTTTCAGTAAGTACTGCTTAATTTGTTTCTAACTTCAGAATATCTGCCTAAATACTTCATCCTTAAATTTTCAGGGTCTGTGTATTAGTTTCCTCTCAAGTGTTAGGCAGTGCTCTGTAAGACTCAGACACCTTGAGTGACATTTTTCCAGTAAAAGCACAATTAAAATGTATCCAATACTTAGTTGCACATAGGACAACTAGTTTGCAGTGACAAACACTATAACCATTGTTGCAAACATCACCCATCTGATAGTAATTGATATTCTCACTACCAACTGTCAAATCAATAAAAAAGGGTCTGTGGCCATGGATATGAACTTTCCTACTGTCTATGTTCCTGGATTGGTGGATATGAGCATACTGAGGCACTGTAGAAATTGTCTCATGTTTAATGACAACCAGTTAATTCTCAAAAAAAATGATATGGTACGTGAGAGATGTATTTACGCAATGTCACTGGAGGCAAAGCTCTCACATAAAAGAACTCATAATGTCAATAAGGGTGTCAGTAGTACACACACTGCACCCACCACACACAATTCAAAGCAGACATATCAACCCACATATGCTGAGGCAATTAAATGTAACCTTCCTAAACCACAAAGACCGCCTTGATGAAGTACACATAACAAATATCCTCAGCAGCCCCAAATGCACTCTTTCAAAACAACACCCACATCAACACATAGAACTACATCTCATGGAGCCTCTACTGCTAAGCCCATATGCCAAACCACCACACAATCTAACATTCTAGTAATTGGAGACTGCATCGTGAGACACACTGAAGTCCCTCTCACCAGGCTGAGTAAGGAGAAAGTCATGGTCAGTTGCTTATCAGGGGCTAGGATACGCTACATTGCACATGCACTTAGGTCACTGGACCCCAATTACCAATATGACTCAGTCATACTCCATGTGGGAGTAAATGACCTGAGACATACCTCCCTAGACTATATGAAGAGAGACATCATGGAGCTCTTGGAATATGTGTCTCAGGCTGGTATTAGCCTAGCACTGAACAGCATTTTATCTTCTCCAAGGATGATGCCACAATACAAACCAAAGATGATTAACTTTAATAATTGGCTTAGTTTCTGGTATCATTCTAAGGGCATGCAATATCTATCAGCATGGAAGGAGATGGTCAACAGACCACGATGTTTTGCCAGGGATGGTCTGCACCTCTCACATCTATGCTTTTGAATATTAGCTAAAACATTGTCTTTCCCCCATAGTGCCTTTTTTAGGCAATGCCAAACTGAAAGTATGCCTGACATAGCAAATCAAAACCAAGAAAATCTAAAGGTATTACTGGTCAATGCTAGGAATCTAAACAAAAAACTCAACTCAGAAGAAGCTCTCTTTACCCTAGATGATGCTGACATCTGTGCGGTCACTGAGACATGGCATTAAACCACAGAAAGAACACCAACAGTGCAAGGTTGTAATGCCTTTCACATATTTAGGCCAGCTGCTTCACAGGCAGGGACTAAAGGTGGAGGTGTCTATATTCACATCAAAAATAAATATACTTCAAGGCTGGTCAAACAGGATAATGCACTTGAGCTGCTCCATGCACAAATCACCATAGGCAAACTCCAATACCACCTCATTGCAAGCTATAGACCCCCCTTCATGACCCAGGAAACTCATACCATGTATTTAAACTCATTAGAAACACTAACCATCCAACTAAATACCATATTCATGGGTGACTTTAATTACTCCTCTATTAACTGGGAATCCGATAAGACATCAAATGTACATGTACAGAGATTCCTGTATTTTGCAAACTCCCTGGACCAGATAGTCAGTACACCAACCAGCGGTGCAACCATACTGGATCTGGTCCTCACTCATATGGGAGATTGCTGCATACCCCTCTGCTATATTAGCTTTCCTGGTAAGGTCAGACCACACAATGGTCTCATTTGAAGTAACAACAAAACCTGGGACTGGAATATTCAGGAGCTATTCTAAGGCTAACTTCCTCCTATTAAGTGAGAATCTGGCAAAATTTCAAGCCCCCATAAACCATGAGAACACTGCTGCCTATGCAGAACTGTTCACAGAAACCATGTACAAGCATGTTAATAGCTGCACAAAGGTACCTGTAACCACCAGGAAGAATTACAGAGCTAACTCAAAAAACAGGCCACCCTGGTGGAATCACAAATTCAGTAGGCTATATAACAGGAGGAAGAAAATCATGGCAAAAATTAGGAGGTGCAGCACCCAGCAGGATAAAAACACTCTCATCAAACTAAAGAAACAACTCAGAGGAAAAATAAAGTCTACCAAAGCCAAATATGAGATACACCTGTCCTCCTATGCCAAGGACAACCACAAAACATTCTTTAGCTACGTCCGCAGCCTCAAAGGCAATACACAATTGTGTGCAGAGCTCATTGTAAATGGAGACACCTATACAGAATCAGAAGATATAGCAAACTTCCTGGCTGATAAATTCAGGTCCAACTTTATCCCTCTCTCCCCCTCAACTTTCCCTCAGGAAATATCACCAAATATAATTCCCCCTACTATCACTAGGGAACAGGTCCTTAATGTTGTCTCTAAGACCAAAATACTGCATCAATGGGCCCAGACAATAACCCAGGATGCCTTCTAAGTAGCATGAAACATGACCTATCAGGACCTCTGGAATTACTATTTAACTGCAGCCTCCAAGCAGGCTTTGTGCCTCATGAATGGAGAAAGGCAACAGTCATCCCTCTGCATAAAGGTGGGCTATCTACAGACACTGGAAACTACAGACCCATAAGTCTCACTAGTCTTATATGTAAAGCTTAGAAAGAATTATCATGGAGATGATCAGTAGAGATAAAGTAAACCTCCAGACACTGGACCCAACCCAGTTTGGTTTTGTCTAGGGGGGAGATCATGCCTACTCAACCTGGTGGATTTCTTTGAGAAGGTCACCAAAGCAATGGATGAGGGCAAAATCATTTACACTGTCTACCATGACCTGGCCAAGGCATTTGGCACAATACCCTACTCTGGCATTGTTGACAAACTCAACAGGTTAGGTATAAAACTGCATGTCACCCGGTGGATAGCTAACTGGCTCACAGATAGGACCTAGGAAATTAGAAGTGGGGAGTTCACTTCTACTAAGAGGCCAGTCACAAGTGGAGTCCCTCAAGGATCAGTCCTTGGACTGCTCCTTTTTGTCATTTACTTCTCAGAAGTCAAGGGTAATGTTAGTGGTCTCTGGCTGACTACATTTGCAGATGATTGCAAATTAGGAGCTGTCATTGAATCTCACACTGACACAAATGTTCTCCAGCAGAGGCTGACACAGACAAATAAACTGGTGTCAGAGCCATGGACTAAAAGTAAATGCCAAGAAATGCATAATAGTATCCTTTGGAAGTCATCCATCCCTAGTAACTATCATATTGACAACACACCCCTTAGAGTTGACCAAGTAGTCAGGGACTTAGGGGCACACATAGATAGTAATCTAGCCTTTGATCATCACATGTATATAGTAGTGAGTAAATCATTTTATGTTGTGCAACTTATAAACAAAAATATGGTATCTAATTCCAAGGAAATCATTGTTTCACTGTATTTGGCATTCATCAGACCTACCATTGAGTACAATGCCCCCTTTGGTATGTGCCTAACCAGGCATATCCAACAATTGGAATGTCCACAGAGGCTCCTCACTAAAAGAATACAGGGCATAAGTAAAATGTCCTATGCAGACCGTCTCAAGGCATTTTCCCTGTATTCTGTCTCCTACAGGCTTTTGAGGGGTGATCTATGCCTTGCATACAGGGCATTGTCAGACCCCACTCTAATGGACTTACTGCATAACAGAACCAGAATTAGCCATTCTAAAAACTTAAACTTTGCCTCTGATATAAATAGGACCTGCTGGAGAGATAGGTATGTATAGCAGACACTACCCCGTCTATGGAACAGGCTCCCCATCCATGTGACGCAGAGTTCCTCCCTAACCCAATTCAAGTGCAACTTGGACAATTGGATGGGAAACTGTTAATTCATCCCGGGTTTGGTGGCACCTGTGTCTCTAATGGACAGAGGCAACCTGTAGATGGTTCATCTCCCAGCCCCATGATTACACTTATCAAGGGTATCAGAACTTGTCAGAGATTTGAGATGCATGGCTAGGCTTAAAAAGGCACCTGCCATTAGCCTAGTAAACACCTATGAACCTATGAACCTATAAAATGGTGAATGAGATGGAGAAGAACAGATATCACCATAGACTAATTTATTTACAGCTTATCTTTCTAAAGACCAGCAGAGACAATGAGCACAGGAGTCATTTTGAGCATGAAGGACAGTGATGAAAAAAGGTGGCAGAAACATCAAACTGTAGAGACCATCTAGTTCCTGGATCTGTAAAAGTACTTCTTCACAAACAGGATTGTTAACCCATGAAATGGACAATATGTATAAATGGTGGAACAGCAAACTGCATAAGCATTCAACAGATCTTGCAAAATGTAGCAAATATGTAAACTGAAAACGAATAAAAATAAAGCAGAATGCTAATTGCATTTAAAGGGCTGACTACAAATGATTATTATCTGATTTTTCATTCAAGCAAATTCAAAGTATGTTAATTTTGCATGCATGTGTAGTACATAGTGATGACTACTTGCCTTTGTACCTGGATGAATGCACTTTTGCTGCACACAGATATATCCTTGAATGTCTAAACATATACTGCTTTCATATGTCACAGTATGTTTTACAGTATCTGTGTATATGCTACTTTTTAGCACTCTAGCTGATACACATATTATGCTTTTGAAGTCCTTCCTTAGATCTTCATCATTACTTATTCTGTTATTGTGGCTTTGTATTATGTGCAGTGTGGCCCATCTTACTTTTCTATTTATTCAAATACACTTGAAACAAACACAATGAACATAACTCAAGCCCTAACTCAGTTTGTACTTCACTTGTCACTTTTCATGTTCCTGACAATATAGCCCTAACAGCAACCCACTAATGGGTGGAAATCCACTTGCACAGTTTCAGTCCTTTCCCTAGTCCTGGAGGTATCCTGGTAGCTGCTTAGGCAGGACAAAAAGTAAAGCCACCAGTGAAGTCCAGGAAGACTATTTCTACTGATACTCCAGTACCCCTATAACCAAAGTGCAAACCTGGATCAGGTTTAAATGTTCACTCCCTTTGTTCACAAACCTGTATGTGTTGTTGTTCTGGAGACTGCAGCAATCCATGAATGCTCCTGCAATGCTTTCCCATGGCAAGTGTTCTATGAATTTTACTGGCACTGCAGTTAAGCTCACAGTCCTGTTGCTTCCCAGAGTCTTCATGGCTTGTTTTATTTCAACAGTACCACTTCTGCATTGTTCCTGTCTCTGAGCACTCTAAGCACTCTGTATTGGCTACTGATTCTTTAAAAGATCTTTCCCAGGGGATGTTAGCAATACAGATACATTCCTGAAGATTCTGGATAGCTTCCTGTTTTTCCCTTTAATACTGTAAGTTGCCTTTGTTCATCATTCATTCTGTTTATCCTATTACTTTCTGCACTCTCTAGCTCTCAGACTGGCACCTTGTCCAGCCATTGCTTTATGAGGACTGATACAAAATATTCATTCAGTACATCTCCTCACTCTTGTTCTTCTCTGATTTCCCTCAAATGCCTTCTTAGCCTGACCAATTCAATCTCTTATTTCCTCCTTTTTAGTATATTCCCTAAAAGCTTTTGCTTCTTTTCTTCTAACCCCATCCTTTCTGATCTGTACCTTTGCTGCCATCACCTTGTGACCTGCATGTTTGCCATCTTGTATTGTGCTTCCTATGCCTTTTCATCTACTAATTTCCAGCTATTGTATTCCCCGTGCTTTGATTTTAGACAGAATCACACTGCTTTGTTGCCAAACTTGTCTTCTCTTCTTTGTCCTTTATTGTTTCTTCTCAAATCCTCTCTGCATCCCTGTGTCATCTGTCTCTGTCACTTTTTGACTCCAGCCTTATAAAACATTTTTATTCCCTCCCAGGCTCACCATCATTCATAATCCTGAACCTCTATACCAGTGTCTGTTCCTGTTTTCTTACTCTTCATTTAGTTGCACACAGTGACACCCCACTTAATAAAAATGATACATCAGACAACAACCACATTGCTGATTTGTAGCTACATAAGTATAAAGCATTTCTTTCTGCATAGGTGGGAAGGAAAGGAGAAGCATCCCATTGTCTTAGTGGGATCTTTGCAGAGCACTGACACCAAATTATTTTACCATGAATTTACTTATTCATATATTTTGTATTTATGTATTTATTATGTTTGTCATCTGGGCAGTGTACTGATCAAGAGTACTGACTTCAGCCATAGCTCAAGAAGGCATTGTTTACATACACATGAAATTAAACAAGCACAATTTGCACAGACAAGAAAACAGACAAATTCAATACAAAATACAAGTTACAAAAATGGCATTGCTTGCAGATCTAGCTTAGTGACACTACCAGAGACACCTCATGATTCCAGTGTTGACTATTTCTAAATACCTGAAGGAATAACATACAAGAGACTATAAAACAGAAATCAATACATCATAGCTGGATTGCTCATTGGATATAGTAATGATATTTACAATACTTAACATAGGTTAAGGATATTAGATTATAGATAGCATGTAAGCAAGACAAAAGCAAAGAGCCAAAGATGTGTGTTATTACAGATTGTCTAACACACGAGAAAAAGGTAGCATCTTGAGAATGCTGTAGTGCTTTTAACCTACATTTTTTGTACGAGCATTTTACAATTTTGTTAGGGAAGTTTGCTCCATAATGTAGTATTTAAGGAGAGTATGTGGCCAGTGGATACTAACTGTGGGCCTTAGCAGCACTGCAGTACTGCCTGAATAAGAGCATTGCTAATGCTGATTGTGTCCTATTGACATTCTTGATACAAGGATTGTTGCTGTTGTTGAAGGCTTTGTATGTGGTATCAGCAGAAGAGGGTATCCATGCTGCTACTGCACTGGAATTTAGTTTGTATCCTTAAGGGTGATATAGTGAAGCTCTGTCTAAGAGGAAAAGACAATTAATCTGTAAATCTTGTTGGATAATATTTGTAAGCCACTGAGATTTTTCCTTAAAGACAAGACAAGAAGGGATAAGCTATATTCTAGTTGTAAATGAGGAATATTTTTACCCATTACAGCTTGGCCTTCAGGGGTATGGTAATGAAATATTTTGCAAATGACATATTGGTTTGAGTTTATCTTTGCTTTTAAACTATTTATGTGAATGGATTACTTATGAAAATGCACATAGATAAAAGGAAATTAGGCATCATTCCTAGGTATTTGAATGGTTTATTTATTGCAGATAAGATTCCGCGGTGGTGCAGCGGTAGCGTTGTTGCCTCACAGCAAAAGGTTCTCCCGTTTGATTCTCGGCGGGAATGCTTTTTTTGGGGAGTCTGCAAGTCCTCCCTGCAGTCGAGTGGCATTCAAAAGACATGCGTAGAATGGGCATGCCTTCGATGAAGGCTGGGCGTCGAGCTTGCACCTCGTCACCTGTAAAAAATCTACTGCCAATCATTAGCGGACCGGAGTTCCGCTGTGGCCACCCCTAACCAGGAAAAGTCGAAAGAAGAGCATTTATTGCAGATAAGATGAGCAATAGATATTATATATATATATATATATATATATATATATATATATATATATATATATATATATATATATATATATATATATATATATATATATATATTTATTTATTTATTTTAATTTAGTCAGTATGCCAAAGAACATGTTCTTCTCTGTTGACATTTAGTGTAAGCTGTATGATCTGTAGCTAAACATTCAATTTAGCAAGGATTATTTAAAGGCCAACTAAGATTTTCAGTGGTGAGGAACATATTCAATGGCTACAAGATCATTAGCACAAAACATTAATTTAGATACCCGAAGATTAAATGGCAGCTGGTTAAGAAAAATGCCAAACAGGATGGGTCCCGAAACTTACCCTTTTGAGACACCTGCAGAGATATACTGAGATGATAACAAAGAAGTGTTGTATCTAGCTGCAAAAAGTTGTATGAGAGGTAGCTAGTAAATCACTTTTCTGTAGAAGATTCAGAGGTGTAGAAGGTAAGGGAGGTTAGATGGAGGTTCTGGTTCATGCCACTGAGAACTTTGGTGAAAAATCAATGAAAACTCCACCTGTTAATTTGCCTTTATTTGTGTTAGCTACCACATGAGTAAGGGTGAGTAGAGGGATCTGAGTACTTTTACCTTTGAAGAATTCACATTGATGACAGGTTTGAATGTTATAACTGTAAATGTATTCAATAACTTGTATATGTGCTGCCTTGTCTAATGGTTTACCTAAATGGGGCATAAGCTAAATTAATCTGTATTTTGATGTGTTTTGTGGTTTGCTTCATTTGGGATCAGTGCATCTATTGCTTCCTTCCACTATTTGGGAGAAAGCGGTTGTATAAGGGAGAAATTAAATAGCTATATCATTTGGCAAGCAAATGAGTTTCCAGATGACTTAATGAACCATGGGTAGAAAACATCACCACCAACTGATCACCACTGTTACAAAGGGATCAGTTGAATCATTAAACACCAAGATTGTTAGAAAACCATGCTAGAGGAATGTCCTACTAGCTAAAGATAGTATGCACCGCAGTTTTGTTTTTCGTAATGTTATCAAAGGCTGTCAGAGCCTCATGGCTTTGCACAAATGAGGATGATTTAAATCAGGAATTAGAAGCTTTGACTGCCAGAGTTGTTGAGAGAGGGTACTGCAGTAAGGAAGTGGAAAAGCATGTTTCAAAGGGTCTATATTATAACATTGAAGTCTTAAAACTTCGAATGTTATAATATGAACCCCAATTCAGCGAATGCTTGAAATAGCGAATCTGCAGAACACCGAATATTTTCCTAGGGAAAGTATTTGGTGGGCCATTTCTGCGGCTTTGCTATTTCCTCGACTGTGGTGCAAAGGTGATGGACCGGGTTAAGGTAAGTGTGTGAATGGACTGAGGTAAGGTGTGTGTGTGTGATATTTAAGGACCTTAGGGATAGGGAGCGGGTAAGATGAGTGTGCGATAGTTAGGGACCGTAGGGTTAGGGAGTGTGTAAGGTAAGTGTGCGTTAGTTAGGGACCTTAGAGTTAGGGAGCTGGTAAGGTGAGTGTGCGTTAGTTAGAGACCTTAGGGTTAGGGTTGGGTTAAAGTAAGTGGATAGCTAGTAGTGCATGCACTGTTTAGTGTAGGGTTCTGTGAAGTGTGTATGTGTGGATCATTTATTTTGGTGTGCTTGTGCTGTGTGTGTGTATTCTCAGAACAGTGATTTTTTTTCCCTTGGAAAAAATTCACTATTCTGAGTGTTCAAGTATATCACATTTCGAGATTCCAAAGTCGAGCTTATGGTGCCTTACATTTTGGAATTTTAATAATGTGATATAGACCCATTTCAAATGCTGTATAGAGCAGATATACAGTGGAATCACCATGGTTCTCTAAGAAAGGTATTGAATATAGGACAAGTAACTCAGTAAAGCAGGTTCAGCCTAGAAGTAAACTAAATTTGTATATCAAGTATAGTAAGGATATAAAAGGGGTTTGTGAGATAATAAGAGCTAACTGGAAGATTTTACAAATGGATGATACTTTAAAAGAAATAGTAGGAGCAGTACCAAATTTTGTTTTTAAGAACAGGAATCTTTAACAGATCTTGTGTGACAAGAACAATGATAAGAAGGTACTTAAACAGCAAGCAGGTAAAATGGGTACGTATCACTGTCAGCACTGTAAAGCATACCCTTTAATATCTAGAGTCCAAGAATTTGTGCATCCTGTTGGCAATAGGGTGTTTAAACCTAAACTGCTGGCAAATTGAAATTCAATGAATGATGTGTACCTGGCTAGGTGCCTGTGCTATACATCATTTTATGTTGGGAAGACCAACTGTAAACTTAAGGATAGGATGCTGAAACACTTACCAGCCATATGCATGAGCAATACAAATAATGTTCTCCTTCAACATATTAAAGAACATCCAGGGCTCCACTTTACTTTCGTGGTTTTGCAGCTGGTTAAGGTGAACACCAGAGGGGGAGATATTGTCAATCAGACTGAATACTGTGAGGTACTATGTACTGTAAGGCTAGGTGCTGACAGAAGTCCAGGACATGAAGTCTTTTTCACTGTTCTTTTGTAAGGTGTGAAGAATGGCAGTTGTTGTGCCCTTGCACAAAATGTATCCCTATAATGACCCTAGAAATGACAGGCCTATTTGTCCCACTATTATTATTTGCTAGACTATGGAACTTTTTACAGCTGAAGTAATAAACAATGATGGGGATATCCTTATATCCTTGGCTGCAAACCAGATCAGCTTTGTAAAATGCAAATTATACTTTCTCAACATGGTTAATTTTTTTGAAAGGGTTACTCAGGACATGGAAAAGGGGCATAAATACTGCAGGGCACAATCTTTCCAGGACCTGTATTATTATCCCCCATATAGAAACTTCAATGCAAACTCAGTTCACTGGTTAAATAATGGGCTGTCTAATAGAACCCATATGAGAAAGGTTGACCCTTTTTGCTCTAGACAGAAAAAATTCACCGGCGGTGTCCCATATGGTTCTGACCTGACCCCCTCTACTTTTTAGTATGTATATCACTTACATATCAAGTGACTGCATGTACTCACATTTGATGATGACTGCAAACTGAGGAACATTATCACATTCTATGCTAATACTCAGAGTCTCTTAAAAGGGTGGACCAAATAAGTGATTGATGTATTAATCATGGACTTTTACACAATGCTAAGAAACACAACATTGTTTCATTAGGTAAGTCTAGCATCACTAATGCTTACCACATTGGTAACATTCCAATTGAGACTGATACAGTCATTAGAGACTTGGTTAATTGTGTTGATAACCGACTCTTCTTTGGTGACCACATTTCTTTGGTGATTACAAAATCCTTTTATCGTATACAATTAATGATTTGCTGTATATTCGCAGGATTCACAGAAGTTAAAGACCTACTTTATTCATTCCTAGTTAGGTCCATCATTGAATATAATGCGCCTTTAAGCATGTACCTCACTAAGCATTTAAACCAGCTTGAGATACTGCAACATTTCTTCAACAAAAGATTTCAGGTCTCAGTACCCTTAGCTATTCTGATAGATGTAAAGCCCTATGCATCTACTCAGTCTGATACAAAATCCTACTATATGTTCTGAGAATTCCATCTTAAATAAAGGATAGTTTTGATTTTTTAGATAAGATTTCTCATGTGGAATGGAGTAAAAATATGTATTGGGTAACATTGGATGTCAAAAGTTTATACACATCAATTCAACGTAAAGATGGACTCCATGCCATAATATATTTTTGGGAGATAGTCCATTGACAAATTATTTGGTTGAGTTGACATATTTTTGTTTGAGCAACAACTTTTTCACATTTAATAATGAAATCCATAGGCAAAAACAGGGAACAACCATGGAGGCACCTTTTGCCCCCATTTATGCAAATTTATTTATGGCTTATTTTGAAATAGTTTGTCTTTATAAATGTAATTTTGTGAATAATTATGTTAAACATTATTTTAGTTTTATAGATGATTTAATTTTTATCTGTGAAGGATATAAAGATGAAATTTTGCAGTTTGTTACTGACTTACATCAAAATACATTTAATTTGTCTTTTGATGGGCTACAATATGGAGCACAGGTATCTTATTTAGATTTAACACTTAAGGGTTTGGATAATGGTAAAATTTGCACTGGGGTACATAGAAATTTTTGGATGGAAGTCAGTACTTATATGCTACTAGTTGCCACCATCCCTGTGTTTTATCATTCTTACCCTATGGTGAATTTTTAAGAGTATCTAGAATATGCAATGTTCAGATAAATTTGTTGGAAGAAATACAGAATACTTCCAATATGTTGTGCAATAGAGGTTATAGTAAAAAAAAATAGAAGAAGCCAAGTACAAACATTTTACAATAAAATCAAAAAATAATGTTAATGAAAGGTTTTGGAATAATGGGGATGGGGATAGTGGAAACTGCAGAAATAATAGGAAGGAACAGATGTATTTTGTTAGTACATATATTAAAAGTGAAGAAGTTTGCAATATTGTAAGGTATTATTGGAACTTTCTCCATAGAAACAGGGATTTGAGTACAATTTTGAGCAAATATCTTTTGATGTCATATAAATGGGGGAGGAGTTTAAAGGACATGCTTGTCCATGGTAATTTTGTTTTGCCAAAAATAAATTTGAATGTTTGTCCAACAACTATGGGCACTTTTAAGTGCAATAGTTGTTCTGTTTGCAAATACATAGTGTGTTCCTTTGAGTATATAAATACGATCAAATATACACCAAGGGGGCATTTTTCATGCAATAGTAAAGCGGTTATTTATGCCCTAACATGCCCTTGTGGTTTCTTTTACGTTGGTGAAACAAAAAGAAGTATTAAAGTAAGATTAATGGAACATATTAGGGATATAAAAAAATCAGAAGGAAGACATGATTTTGGCATGTTATTTTAAAGATATGCATTGTAGTGGTTATTCTATGCTTCAAAGTTGTATTTTAGAGCAAATATTTGCTAAAGATGATGTTCTTTTGAAAAAAAAATTGTTGTACAAGGAATCTCTTTTTATTCTTAAATACAATACTATGGTCCCTATGGGACATAATGGAGAGGTTAATTGGAAGTGTCTTAATTGTTTAAATGTGTAATTGATTGATTGATCTTGTGATTTTGTATAAAGACAACATATTTTTAGATGGATTTTGTAACTCCTTGAAATTCTTGTACCGAGGCGCTAGAGAATAAGTACTTTGGGTCTGAACCAGTGGTCTTGATACAGAATCCTAGTCTGATCTGTGCTCAGCCATATGTGCTGTTTATGAAAGATTTATTCTATTCCTTCACCTCAGCAGTACCAGTGATAAGTCAGATACAATCTCTAGAGACATTAAGCTATACAACCACTTCAACTACACCAGATGCATGACAGGTACCTCATGCAATAAACTTCATTGTTAAACCCACTTTCCCCATTTCTGCATGGGATTAGTGTACTGCATCAACTAACACCATCTCTGTTGACCCAGAGCTACTTTATTGCCTTCTTCAGCAATTATGTTTGACTGTCACAGGACATTTCACACACAATCTATCCATCACTTTGCTGAATGCACTTGTATACTCTTGCTATCATCTTGTCTCTCCCAAATCATTTTTTAAACAGTTTTGATTGATTTTAAAACATAAGTATCAATTTTCACATTAAAATACAACATTGAAATAGAACATCATTAACAGGCAGCAGACACTGTAACAAAACAACTATTTACAAGGGTGTCTACTATGCAACTAAAAGTCCAATTATTCTTAAAGTCATTATTGAAAAGATAAAGTAAGAAAATGTTTCCATGTTATTAATATATTTACACTGGTTTATTCACCAATTCTTTAAGCTTTATCCATATGTTGCAAGATGTGGTAACTCTAGCTGTCCTCATTTGATTGTCAGAAGTTTGTAGTGACAGACCTCAGTTGCCATATTTACAATTTTTTTCATTGTAGGGGTTTGCATGTTTTTCCAATTGTTGGTGATTGTTTTCCTTGCTATTGCTAGAAGACTCCATAGTAGTGGGTAGTTTACTCTCTTTACACAGTCAGGGATTAGTGTATTGAACTTGATTAATGAATTGGTTAATGCAAATTTATCATTAAATAAAGACTGCAGGCACTGTACGAGCACATCCACTCATACATGAATTGTGCCATCCCAAATAGAACCAAAATGCTCTCCTCCAAAAAAAGGAAGCCAATCTGGTGGTCCCCTGCCATAAATAAACTATACAACAGAAAGAAGAAACTGTTGCAGAAAAGAGGAAAATCCCAGGATGCAAAAAACTCCCTTACCAGCCTCAGTAAGAAGCTGAGATCCCTCATAAAATCCTCCAAAACTAGTTACGAAAATAAAATTGCCAAAGATTCCAAAAATTACCACAAAGCATTTTATAGTTATGTCAAGAATTTAAATGGCAATGTTCAGATCTGCTCTGAGCTACAACAGAATGGCATTAAATATACTGATCCCAAGGATATTGCCAAAATCCTGGCAGATTGATTTAGTGCCAACTTCACCCCTCTCTCAACCCTAAAGGGCCCATCTCAGTACCAAAAGATTTCCAAATTCTGGTAATCACAGCCACACAGGTAGAAACCATACTCTCCAAAGCTAAGAATACAGCATCCTTGGGACCAGATGATATCCCGTGCTGTGTACTACATGGACTACAAAATTAACTGGCACCTCAGCTAAGAGTCATGTTTAATCATAGCCTCACTTCAGGCTTCATGCCCACTGTGTGGTGCACAGCTACAGTTATCCCACTCCACAAGGGGGGATCCACCTTGAATCCCAGGAACTACCATCCCATCAGCCTGACAAGCCTGATCTGCAAGGACATGGAATGCATTATCATGGAACTTATAAACAAAGACATTGGCAACCTTCAAACACTGGACCCCACCCAGTTTGAGTTTGTGAAGGGCCAATCTTGTCTTCTGAACCTGGTTGACTTCTTTGAATCAGTCTCCAGAGATGTGGATGAGGATAATGTGGTCCACACAGCCTATCTGGACCTCACCAAGACCTTCGACACCACACCTTATGCTAGAATCATAGATAAACTTACTAAGCTGGGCATAAATCCCTACATCACTCGATGGGTTGCCAACTGGCTTACTAACAGAAACCACACTGTAAAAGTAGCCAACTCCAAATCCATCTCCAGACAAGTGACAAGTGGAGTACCTCAGGGTTCAGTCCTGGGACCACTCTTGTTTGGCATCTACTTCTCTGAAGTACAGACCAACACTCAGGGACTCTGGCTAACAAAGTCTGCAGATGACTGCAAACTGGGAGCCATTATTGAATCCCCAAATGATGTGAATATTCTACAAAAAAGCCTTACAGAAACAGATGCTTGGTGCCAGAGCCATGGGCTCAAGTTTAATGCCAAGAAATGTATAGTTATCCCCTTTGGGAAAAAACATGTACCCATGAATTACCACATAGGTGGCAGTACACTAAACACTGAAAATATGATGAGAGGCCTAGGGACACAGGTGGACAGTGGTCTCATCTTCAATAACCACATCGCCACAACAGTTAGGAAATCCCTCTATGTGGCACACCTCATCACTAAGGGCTTTTTGTCCAGAAAAAAGGAGGTCATTGTCCCACTGTACTCATTCCTCATTAGACCCACTATAGAGTACAATGCCCCATTTGGTATGTACCTCACAAGACATCTGCAACAGCTGGAAAGGCTGCAGAAATACCTCACTAAAAGAATCACAGGCCTAAAGCAGATGCCCTATGCTGACCATCTAAAAAAAACTCCAGCTATACTCTGTGGCATATTGTCTACTCAGAGGCGATCTCTGCTTAACATACAAGGCCATGTCAAATCCTGAGATGTTGGACATGCTCCACTTAAAGAAATCCCAATCCCTCACAGCCACACGCTCCAGGGATCTAAAACTTGTCATCACAATGAACAAAACATGCTGGAGGAATAGGTTCCTGACCCAGAGATTCCCCATTTTCTGGAATAGACTGCCCATACGTGTCAAGCAAAGTACCTCCTTGGCCCTCTTCAAAAGGAACCTTAACGATTGGATGGGAGATAGGAAATTCAACCCGGGTATCATGTCTGTCACCCTGCAAGACAGGGGTCCAGGGAAGTAAATATTGTGGGAAGAAATATCCAGGGAACTGTTATGGCTAGGCTTGTATAGGGCCAAGGGCTGATAGCCTAGTACCGACCTATGAACCTATGAACCTACAAATACTGACTTTGTCACAAAATGGTTAGATAACTGTGCAGTCAAAAAACATATGTTGCACATCTGCTTTGTCACATGCTTTACATCTCCAACACAACATTTTTTCTTATATATTAATTCAATTCTATGAGGTGTTATAAATATTTTATGCACAAATTTCCATGTAAATAATCTCCAATTTAAGGAAGAGGTAGTTTGTTTAGGTTTATATATATATATATATATATATATATATATATATATATATATATATAATCTTCTTTACTAGGTTCATAGTTATTTATAGTTTTGAAGTAGTCCCAAAAGTTTCTTTTAATATATTCCTCTACATTTCTGTTAGTTTTATATATTTTAGATAGAAGACCTTTCACAGTTATTTCCTGACTTACTAATGTTATCATTAATTCTATGAATTTTGGGGTATTATTTTGTACTGACAACTGCATTAAATTTGTCTTGTTTTTTATTGCATATCTACAGTTTTGTACATCTAATCCCATATCTTTGTCCAAATTGAATTTAATTATTATATACTATGTATTTTGTATTTTGCTTCCATCCACCAACAGATTCCAATAGATCAGATTGTTTTCTTTAAGTTTATATATTGTTTTTAAATTAAAAGTACATACAGTAGATTGTTTTCTGTATATGCTAGTGAAAATATCAAGAAAAAACATACTTTATATCCTGGATTTATTGTACATATAATCTCTAAATATCTTTAACATTAAAGTGATATATGTAGAGTAAAATTTATTATTTCTTTTTTCCAAAATGTACTGTTTTAATATACATAGAAAATTATTATTTAGTATCTCATTTTGTTGTGTGAAATTTATCTGATTTAGGACAGTACACACACTTCCTTGAATGTCTTTCAATTTTTCACTATAATTTTTATTTAACCATAAAAGGATTGTTTTTATGATTAATGATATTTTGTATAATTCTATATGAGGCATACCAACTCCACCTAATGACCAATCCCTTATATGATGATTTAATACTAGTCTTGGCTTATTATATACCAGAAAAATATAAGTATTAAAGAAACTGAATTCTCTAATATTTTTCTAGATGGGGGTAATGATAACAGTTGTATTAAATATACAATTTTTGGAAGCATAACCATTTTTATTACAGTGAGTCTTTCCTCCATTGTAAAAGTAAACTTGTTCCATGTATTAATAAGTGTGTGAATGTTCGCCAACTTGTTTTTATAATTTTCCTCTATTGTGTTTTTTAATATTTCTTTTTAAAATTATTCAGACATATATAATTTATCATCTTCTTCTACATATTGAGAAAATCTCTCTTCCATATCATTAACATTTTCATTTATAAGTAATTGTTTTGTTTTGTTTACATTAAAAGTAAGTCCAGATTTTTTTTCTGAAATATCTTTACTGCATTAAATACTGCTTTAAGAGAGTTTCTAATATCATTTAAAGTCAAGAGAATATTATCTGCAAATATAATTATTTTGGAATTTAATTTATCTGTATTCCTTAATGTCTGTCCTCAATCTTAGAAAATTTGCAAAAGACTCCATAAGTAGAGTGAATAGTAGTCGTGAGAGTGGGCAATCCTGTTTAGTCCTTTTAGCAATTGGAATTGATTTTGATAAATAGGAACCAATTTTTATGTAGGCCAAAGAATTATTATAAAGTAAATTAATAAGCTGTGAAAACATGATGGAAAATTGTATTTCTCTAGAACCAATAATAAGTAATTCCAATTTGCAGTGTCAAAAGCTCTATTTATATATAAGCTTAATAAAGTCAGTTCTTGTCTTTTGTTAGCTGCATGATCAATTATGAACAAAGCTCTTTTAATCTTGTCATATGTTTTTCTATTTATTATAAATCCTGTTTGATCATCATTGATCAGGCATGGCAGAAAATGTAAGCAGCATGAATAATCATAGATATTTTATAATCAATATTTGAAAGTGAAATTGGTCTATATGAGGAGCATTCTGCTAGATTTTTATCCTTCTTTAATATTGGAGAAATAAGTGTATATTTCCAGGATGGGTTAGATTCTAAACTAATGTAAAGGCTTTATGTAAGATGTGTAGAGCTTCCTTTGGCATTATTTTATATAACTCTGATATTATGCCATTATTTCCAAGTGCTTTGTTTGGCTTTAACTTTTTTAATTTGGATATTAATTTCCACCAATTGTATGGATTTATCTATTAATTTTCTTTGAGATTCTGTTAGCCTATTTCTAATATGTTTCTTAATAAATGTTTTAATTAAATCTTGGGGGCCCATTTTACCTCATCCTGATTAACTTTATTAAAGTGGGTTCTAAATATCTTTATGAATTCATTAATATCTGTTACCTTTTTTACTTTCTGGCAAGTACATTTCTTTAATATGATTAGATTTTTTAATTAATTTGGACTTGGAAGCTGGTTTGTGATTTGGACTTGGAAGCTAGTTTGTACATAGATTTAGGATTTGTGAAATAGTTAATTAACTTGGTATTTTCTAAATTTATCAGTTTTATGATTTAAGATTGCTAAATATATTTTTTAAATTTATCTATTTTTTCATCAATCTATCTTGACCTTTTTGACTGTTCTGTTCTAATGTATCATTTTTTCCCCTGTATCTATTGGGTCCTTATCCCATTGTTTTTTCTTGATGGTATACCAGTTTTTTATTCTTCTATTCAAATAAGCTTTAAGGCTATCCCATACATATATTTCATATAGATCTGCCTTGTAATTAATTTCTAAATAATTTCTAAAATTTTTTGAATGTTTTTATTATGGAAATCTTTAAAATCCGTCAAGTTTTTTTATGTATGCTGGTATCCTTTTTATATAAATAATTTTTCCGATATTTAGTTCTAATTAAAAAGTTATAGTGTTGTGATCTGAGAGTTGGCATGAAAATGCCTTTACTTTAATCAACTTATTATTAATTTATTTGAAATATATGCTGTATCTATTCTTGAGTGAGATCCGTGTCTATGAAAAAAGTAAGTGTAAAACAGAGAACCCAACTACATTAATATCTTTAATTTTAATTAAATCTATAAAGTTTTTTTAATTCTTTTGCTGATTCTGGTATTCTTTTTTATCAGTATTGGAATCTTCATCACTTAGTATGTAACTAAAATCTCCTGTCATAATAATGTTTCCTTTTGAGTGTTGTATTATCTTTACTAACTGAGACTTGAGTGTTTTCACACCAATGCCTGGAATCCAGTAAACATTTACAAGAATATATAAAACTCCATTAAATTTAATAACTACTAAGCAGACTTGACTTTGTCATATTTATACACACTATGTTAGGTAATGGTAAAGTATTTCTCCATAACAGGGCCACCCCATGTTCTTCTCTTTATATTGATAACTACTTAGAACTACAAATTGTTTTGTATTGAGTTTATTTATAACTTCATATAATAACTGTGTTTATTGTAGGAAAACAATCTGTGAAGTATGACAAATGAATGAACAGAACAGTTCCTGTGGAAAAAGTGGAAAAAGTGTAGCAGCAACCACCGAGGTAGTATAAAGTTAATTTATTGCAACAGCCCAAAACAGTAGTCAAGTGCGCCTTCGTCTTGTAACCCAAGACTTCTTCAGAACAATAAAAATTCTCCAGTTCCCTACTTAAATATTTCTTAATAACAATTAAAGTTAATTAACAATTAAAAACCAAAATACAAGAAAGTCCTTATAAGAAAAAAATTTAAAAATACTTATAATTAAATTCAAAACTCATCTTATTCATAACATGAATAGAAATAAAAGACACCTGAGTAAGGAAATCAAACAGATAGTGAGACAGAATTGGGTAATGTTTAAAAGTACTGATGACCTTATGGATTTTATAGGTTAAGAACCAGTGTTTGTATTTAAAACTAATTATAATTTAATTTTTTATTGGAGCATCCTACTCGTTCAAGTGGCCTACCAAGAGGGATCAAGAATTGTGGATCTTGTGCCTATTGTCCGTATATTCTGGGAGTTGAGTACATAGAAATAAGGTCTCCATGGAGGAAAGCCACATTGAAAAGGGGTTCTTGTGGATCCAAGGGGTTAGTGCACATGGCAGTTTGTCAGAACTGTCAACAGTTCTACGTAGGTAAAACTGAAAGAACTCTCCGTAGGAGGATATATGAACACCTTTACACTATCAGACATGAAGATGAAAATAATGCCCTACACAGGAGTTTGAAGGGGAATGTACTGTGAAAAACTTTTCATTTTGGGATTTTATAAATTGTAGGTAGTGATTTGAGGGGAAGGAATTCGAAGAACAGACTTGAGAGGGAAGAGTTAATGTGGCAGTTCAGACTAAATTCCTCCCAGCCCCTGGTATAAATGAAGTATGTAGTATCATGCCAGCATTGAAGTACCAGGCATTTAAGCTTTAAAAGATTTTTTTTTTAAATATTTTTTTATATATATAATATTGATTGTGAATTACAGTATTGTAATATTGCACTATTTGTACATACTAACACTTGGAAGTGTCTTTTATTTCTCTTCATGTTATGAATAAGATGAGCTTTGAACTTATTTATAAGTATTTTTAATTGTTGTTCTTATAAGGACTTTCTTGTACTTTGTTTTTTAATTGCTAATTAACATTAATTGTTATTAAGGAGTATTTAAGTAGGATACTGGAGAATTTGTATTGTTCTTAAGAACTCTTGGGTTACAAGATGAAAGCATTCTTGACTACTGTTTTGGACTGTTGAAATAAATTAACTTTAAATTACCTCAATGGTTGCTGCTACACTTTTTCCACAGTTTCCACAGGAACTGTTCTGTCCATTTATTTGCTTAAGTTTGGCCAGTTCCTACATGGTTTTGGTTAATTTGTGAAGTGTGCAAATTTAAGAATTTACTTAGATTAATTCTCTTGCAACCATTACATAGACCATTTATATTGACAGAATGGTTGATTTATCATGTATCTATCAATAAATAAGCAACAAATATGTTTCAAACATCTTGATGTATTAATTTTGTTTTATCACTGTTATATTTGATATACTGCCCAATAAACACTGGAAATCTAATAATGTTATTAAAGTTAAATACAATAACATTTTTGAAATTTGTAGACACCCATAAAAAGCAAGTAGATTAAAATGACATTTAAACAAGAAAATATTTCAAAATGTCTTCTCTCTATGGAGTCTAATACTTTTAGTTTGAATAGAAAAGCTATCCAAACTAACCTTCTCATTCACTTAAACAAAGAAAAAAATATATCCAAAATCCCTCTGCCTGCTATTTAGTAGAATTATGAATGAATAAAACTCTATTTATCACAAAGTCACAACAAGAAAAGAAAATAAGAAAAGGATCTATTATTTCTTACTTATAAAATTTACAATTTTTTAACATCAAAAAGTGCCTTTAACTAGACTGTTATCTTAATTAATTCTATAATCAATTTAGTGCAAAGTTCAATTATGTGCATTTATTTTGATTACAAATGAAAAGTGCTATACAAACGTGAATAGCATGTTACTTATCTTATATTTATCACTTTGGCATTTTTATTAGTTATTAATATTTGCACATGTAGAGATCTGAACCAATAACTATTCAACACCCAAGCATACACATACAGTAAAAATGATGCATACAAAAACACTAGACAATAAAAACCTAAAAAACACACACCCATAAATACCCCTCAGTGTGTGTCACATGTTTTCACATAACCAATCACAATGTCTAAAAAATAAAATAAATCAATCATTTAATACATTTAAAACTTAGACGGAAAAATATATAATAAAAATGTATATGTATATATATATATATATATATATATATATATATATATATATATGTATATGTATTCACTCTATAATCCTGAAATCCCAAATTTCAGAATCTCGAGATTATAAAGCCGAAGGCTTAAAATCCCGAAACCCCAGAAGCGAGAAATTCAAAATAAATCACGAATCCTACACTAACCATATACCGCATATATACACATACACACACCTTTCCCCCACACACAAACACACAAACCTACACTACATACAAGCAGGGGAGCAAGCCCCCCTGCACCCCCAATGTGGGAGGCTGTGTCCCCCACACCCCCCTACTTAAATATACTAACTCCAAGGTCGCACTACACAGACAAACACACAAAAACACCACCATAAAAGCTATATTCCCATCGCACACACGCATCACAGTAACAAAACACACTGACACACACTAAAGCCCTTAACCAAAACCCTTACACATAAATACTCATCTGAACTTCCAGCTATCCATTCACAAACCGTAACAGCAGAAGCGCTACTTCAACATCTCTAGACTTTGGGATTCTGAAATTTGCTCTTCTGAGGTTTAGGAATTTTGAGCTTTCGGCTTTATAATCTCGAGATTCTGCAATTCGGGATTTCAAGATTTCGGGATTATAAAGTGAACCTATATATATATATATATATATATATATATATATATATATATATATATATATATATATATATATATATATATATATATATATATATATATATATACACATATATATATATATATATATATATATATATATATATATAGTTATTTTTATATATATATATATATATATATATATATATATATATATATATATACATAAAATAATCTAAAACCATTTATCAGTTCAACTCATTATATTTAGCTAACACCATAAAACTTCAATTTCAATAGTGAAGCAATAGAGCAAGAATCATTAAGCCCTGGATATTTAATGGCATTCAATATTAGCTGCCATTTAAGTTCATTCTTATCCAGGTGTTCATCAATTATCCACCTTTTTTGACTAGCTCAATTATAAGAAAATTAAAACCGTGAGTACAATATTTCTCAATGTGCCTATATAGAGCATTAGTAGATTTTCTATTTTTAATATCCAAAATATGCTCATATACATGCTTTTTAAACTGCCTATTAGTTTTTCAACATAAAATGCAGGACAGTAATTACATTGAGCTAGTACACCACATTTGAAGTACTACAATTAAAATAACCTTTTAATATTGTGAACCTTATCTTTTATTGAAAAACTATCAGCTACATTAACAGGACAACAAGAAGAACAATCACCACACTTTTTAGTACCAAATGAAATCCTTTCTTTCTTTGTCACACCCTTGTACTTCCTCTCCATAAAGGTTTTTAATGATTTGTCCTCTTTATATATCACTAAGGGTTTTTCACACACTTTTTCAGCCAAATCAACGTCCCTCATAAATAATTCTGAATTTTTATGAATACATTCAAAATAGAAGGACTATCCAGAGTGTAAGTTGTAATGAAACACCTCAAAGTACCATACTAGAAATGTATGAAATATACCTTTCAGAACCCAAAATAGGTGCATATCCATCTCATTATTATTTATGAATCGCTCATTTTGCATGATGTTTAAACTTGATAAACATCATGTTGAGTTCTTCACAATGCTGTGCAAGCAAGTGAGCATCTGTGGTGAGCTCTGTGCATGCTCAGAAGCCCAGATAACAGTCAGTGGAAAATTGATATGTTCATACCTCTCAAGTATACCTCATGATTAGGAATCTTTCTCAATTTACATTTTAAAGAGCCATGTTCCTTGCATTTTCAACATTGAAAAGGACTATCACTCATTCAAGTGTCAAGCTATTCAAATGAGAAAAATCTTAAATAGCAACAAATAATATTAATTTAACAAATTAACTTTTCATTACACTTACATGACATATTTTAAACATGCTGTGAAATTCCTAAGTGTAGTCATTGGTAAGCTGTTTGCAAGTCTTCCACATGTTACAATAGAAGGAGGAAGATACTACATGATAGAGCAAAATCACAAAAAGGGAAGGCATCTCTGATCAGTATTAGCAAAAAACTACGGGCACTCATAAAATCGTCTAAGGCCAGCTTTGAGAGAAAAATTGCACAGGACACTAAGGATAATCACAAGGCTTTCTTTAGTTATGTTAGGAACCTGGGTGGGAATTCCCAGATATGCTCAGAATTAGTCCAAAATGACAAAAAATACACTGAACCCATAGACATTGCCAACATCCTAGCTGACAGGTTCAGCGCAAACTCCCTCCCCTCCCCAACAAAAGGGCAAATATCTATCCCAGCAGAGTGCTGCCCCCCTGACATCTCAGATGCTCAGGTAAGAGACGCCCTCTCCAAAGCAAAAAACACAGCATCAATGGGACCAGATGGTGTCCCGGGCTGCATCCTACATGAACTCCAAGAAGAGCTAAACCCAAACATAAAACTACTGTTCAGTCTCAGCCTTACTACAGGATATATACCCAAAGAGTGGCGTACAGCAACAGTGGTCCCTCTCTACAATGGTGGTGCCTCAACGGATCCTGGAATCTATCGCCCCATAAACCTGACTAGTTTGGTCTGCAAAGCTATGGAAAGGATCATCATGGACCTCATAAATAAAGATATTGGGGACCTACAGACACTGGATCCTACCCAGTTCGACTTTGTTAAAGGCAGATCCTGCCTCTTAAACCTGGTCGATTTCTTTGAAACAGTCATCAAGACCATTGACGAGGGGAAGGTGGTCCACACAGCCTACCTGGACCTCGCAAAAGCCTTCGATACAATGCCCCACTCGGGCATTATAGATGAGCTCACCAGTTTAAATATAAACCCCTATGTCACTAGATGGGTTGCAAACTGGCTCAAGGACAGAACCCACATGGTTAGAATTGCTGGAGGCATGTCAGACTCCAAACCAGTTACAAGTGGCATCCCACATGGCTCAGTCCTGGGACCTCTCTTGTTCGGTATATATTTCTCAGAGGTACAGGCCAACACGGAAGGACTGTGGCTGACCAAGTTCGCAGATGACTGCAAACTGGGCGCCATAATCGACTCTCCAGCCGACACAAGCATCCTCCAAAAGGGCCTCATAGAAACAGACAACTGGTGCCAAAGCCATGGCCTCAAGCTAAACACCAAAAAGTGTATAGTCATCCCCTTTGGCAAAAACAAAGTGCCCACAAATTACCACATAGGTGGTAATCCATTAAGTAACAGAAGAAGTAATTAGGGACCTGGGGACCCAAGTTGATAGCAATCTCTCATTTGACAACCACGTGGCCAAAGTGGTTAGAAAAACATTTTATATAGCCCACCTAATCATGAAGGGATTCACATCTAGATCAGGGGAGGTCATCGTGCCTCTTTACTCATCCCTCATCAGGCACAGAATTGAGTACAATGCCCATTTTGGGATGTACCTTACCAGACACCTGCAGCAACTGGAAAGACCCCAAATGTACCTCACCAAGAGGATCAAAGGGCTCAAACAGATGCCATATGCTGCCCAGTTAAAGAAACTCCAGCTCTACTCAGTGGCATACCGCCTGCTCAGAGGTGATCTGTGCCTGATGTATAAAGCCATGTCCAACCCAGAATTAATGGACATGCTGCACCTCAGAAAATCCAAATCCCATCGAGCTATACGCTCGACAGACTTGAACCTCAGCACTGAAATAAATAGGACATGCTGGAGGGACAGATTCATAACCCAGAGGCTCCCTTCACTCTGGAATAAAATCCCAGTCCAGGTTAGGCAGAGTCCCTCATTGACTCTCTTCAAGAGGAATCTTGATGAGTGGATGGGACATCATAGGTTTACCCCGGGTATCACTTCTGTGTCACTGTTAGACAGAGGCACAGTATACTAACCTTGAAAAAGGGCATAGCAAAATTAATTTAAAATGGGTGGCGAAAGCCAAACACACTCTGGCTAGGCTTATAAATGCCCTAGGGCAGATAGCCTAGTATGAATCTATGAACCTATGTTGCCCATTTGTGCAGCATTATTTAAAGGTGTTGAAACAAAAAACACCATAGCAGGCTCCAAACCTTTTGTATAGTCCAAGATATATGAAATAACTGTTGAAATATCACAGCGCAAACAATTCCACAATAGGATGATGAAGCTTGGGATAGACCTAAGTGAAAGCATTTAACTTTTTGTGGAATTGTTTGTGCTGTGGCATTTTAACAGTTTTCTCATATATCCTGGACTATTAAACAAGGTTTGGAGCCTGAACTTTTTGTGGAATTGTTTGTGCTGTGAATATTTCAACAGTTATTTCATATATAAATATATAGTTGGTACATTTCTGTCTTACACATAATTTGTTTGATTTTAATGATACTCTTTACAGACAGAGGCAAGAAACAGCCATGGGGGCTCCTTTTGGCCCCATGTATGCCAATTTAAGTATGGGTCTCTTTGAGAGTGAATATATTTACAGAAATAAGTTTTTTAGTGATCATATCATCAGGTATTTCAGATATAGCGATGATTTGATTTTTATAGCTGAGGGTGGTATGGAATTAGGTTCACAATTTGTTAATACACTACATAACAACAGGTTTGGGCTACAATATGATGGTCTAAAATTAGGAACACATGTTCCTTTTTTGGATGCAGTCATCAGCATTCGATATTGCACTGAACTGTTTACATCTGTACATAGGAAGTTTCAGCAGGGCACACAGTTTGTCCCTGGGGATAGTTGTCATCCTACATACATCATTGAAGCACTCCCTTATGGTGAGATGCTTAGGATTTCCATGCTATGTAATAATATCCAGGACTTTAAACAAGAACTGAGTGCAACTGTGGTTATGTTTTGCAACAGAGGATATAGTAGAAGTTTACTTGAGACAAGCTGGAACAAATTGTGTAAGAATTTGACTAGGAAACAGCACTTCAATAATAGATCATATTTAGTCCCATATAGATCCAATAATAGAGAATTTAAGGATCATATATACTTTGTCACAACTTATGGGTGTTTTAGTTCTATAATTATAGAACAAATAAAATATTATTGGAAATACTTATGTTCATTAAAAAATGTTTCCACTTGTTTGGATGCTAGCTTAGGTATTTCCTTTAGGAGGGGTAGAAATATTCACAATTTTCTTGTGAGAGGTAGATTTTGTGCTCCCCATATAAAGATTTTACAGAATATGCATCTTTCTGGAACCTTTTGTTGCAATAAATGTAAAGCCTGTAAATTTATAGTGAATAGTTTTCAAAGCATTAATAATATTCCCTTTCAAACATGCAATAATTTCTCTTGTGATACCGAGGGCGTAGTTTATGCCCTTCAAAGCCTTTGTGGTTTGTTTTATATTGGGGAAACAAAAAGGACATTTAAAGTAAGACTATCAGAGCATGTAAGGGACATTTACAATAAAAAATTAGAGAGTTCTGTAGCGGTACATTTCCAACATTTTCATGATGGCAATAGTAAAGGGATACAGGGCACCATTCTGGAAAAAATAAATGTGTCTGTATATGATGAATGTGGTCTTAAAAAACTTCTTTTGACCAAGGAAGCAGTTTACATTTTGAAAGTCAACACTCTGCACCCATTTGGGTTGAATGAGGAATTAAATTGGAGATTGTTTAATTACTTGATTATCTCATTGTTAATTGCATGTAGTATTTAGGTTAGTAGTTTTAGTATGTTCTTCACTCCTTGAAGGCTTTTCAGCCGAGACGTCGAGAGAATTTTCTGTGAAGATAATTTTGGTGCAATAAACTTCTTGGATCTGTGGCTGGTCATATTTTTATTCAGTTGTTTTTGTTTGGTGGTGTTCCAGTTATTTCATATATCTTGGACTATACAAAAGGTTTGGAGTCTGCTATAGTGTTTTTTGTTTCAACAGTTTACCTTTTGGTCCTTTTTTTCTCATTATTGAAAGGTGTGTTTTCCACAGCCTATAGACAGAAATTTGAGACCAGTGGATCATCTAAAGACAGAGCAGCTGTTGAGCATTTAATCTTTGTAGTAAATGAAAGAAATGAAGACTGCTATGTTTCATGTCTTAAAGTGCCACTGAAACCATAAACAGTACCTATATTTTGGCAGTTTGCCATCAATCACAGAAATGAAATGTGCATTTGTGCCCATCATTGTATGAAGGACTAAGCATACAAGCAATTATTTGGGTGCCAGGTCCCTGACACATTTTCTGAGATTTTTGAAGCAGAGGTGGTTATAGATGAAGAAGGTGAGGGTAGTGCTCCTTTTAGAACACAGAGGTGGTGTGAGGAGGGGTCTAAGATTTTTCTGGACATCTTCCATAAGAATTGCAAATGCAGTCTCCTGCAGGATGATTATACCGGGTGGCAATATAAAGGTGATGCCTGGAATAGAGTGACCAAAGCTATCACCTGTGTTAATGGCATCCCACGCATGAGGGAACTTTGATGTCACCACTATAATGACCTGACATACTGCAAACCTGACGTGCTTGGCCAATGGAAGGCTAAAGTGATTGCACTATTGCCACCTCTGTACTTTCCCTAACCAGATATCCTGGCAATGCATATGGCCACAATACACCTCTTCATTCTGGTCTTGTTGAATCTGAAGCCTCCGCAAAGTTTGAAAAGATGTAGGAGATGCATAGGGACAGACTACAGTGCCTAAGAGAGTGCTGGGGTAAGTATAGCTGCCATTGTGAATAACATATCTGTTTGCATACTGACAGCTACCAATTAAATTTAAGGTCAATAGCATTTATACAGCAGAACAACATCTGTCAGTAATGTCATGTCTAACGGGAACTAGTATGATTGTGCAATGGTAGAAATGTGCTTCTACATGCCACCATCTGAATAGCAAGAGAAGTGACTCCTTATTTTAAGTCTTATGTGCAATTAGATTGTTAGGTTGGCTGTAGGTTCAGTCTGCCCTCATCAAAAAAAAAAAAGATAGAAATATTTATGTTGTCGCAGCATAAACTATTACAAGAGTTAAACTAATCAACTTAAAACAAGTCAAAATAAACTCTGTAGATCATATTATTACAAGATTATTTTCCTTCACAGTTTTTTATGAGCATGAAAAAATAGAGAAGGCATTGTCATTGCATTTTAGTATCTCTTCTGCACCCCATTTTCTCAATATTTTTTTTATTTCATATTTCTCCTTTTCTGTGACTGTTATACTTAGAAGCAGAGAGATCTGAATTAACCACTCCAGCATGACCTGCCATCCCCTAACAAGTGACATCAGCAAAAGCAGCAGCAGCATCACCAGAGGCACCTATTGTATCTGGGTCCAAGTCTGCCAGAGCTGCCACCACACCGCCTGCCCTACATGCACCAGAGGTTGGTACTCTGGTACCTGCTGATATCGCTGGGTACACTGATAGCTGCTGGCAGCCATAAAAGTAGAGGAGGCAGTTTTGTCACCCATCAGGAGCTTGTGGTGGAGATACTAGGCAGGAAATTTGATGCCCACGATGTCTGTATAGAAGCCATGTTTTAGCAACACTCTGAGTCATGTCCCTACCAGTACTGCCTCTAGGTCCTGAGGCAGAACCCAGTAGTTATGGCACCAAGGGTGAGGACTTATCTCCTACTGTGGTGAAGCTAGCAGAGAGTACATCTTTGAAAACCCTCTCCTATCCCCAAGCGTGTGTTCCCCTCCCTTTAGTATCTATGACCACCACTGTCTGTTATGGATTTCTCCACTTAACACTGCCTTTCCTCTGTTTGTCCTAATGTCTTCTTCACTCTTGTGTTCCCCTCCCTCAGTGTCACTCCACATCCTGTCAATCATGTCTGTCTTTCATTCATATCCCATTCATACTCAGTTCTTAATTCCCTGAATTCCTTCCCCAACTCCTTCTCCAAAAAAAAAGACTTGTCTCACAAAAAATACTCCCACCCATACCTCTCAACTTCACAGATGTTTCCTCAATGTACACATGATTGACTAAACTAGTTAATCATAATAATTGTATTTGTCTGACAAAGCACTGAGAATGTCATTCACTAAATAACTAATAATATTGTTGCTAATCACCATCACTACTGAGCTTAGAAGTTGAGAGGTATGCTCCTATCCCACCTTCATCCTGCTCATAATTTATTCACTCACATTTTGTTCTGCTCTCTGCTTGCTTCCCCTTATTCAGCTCTGTCCTATACTCCCATTTCCAGCCTTTATTCTGGTCATAGGTTATGCAGATACATACATGCCCAAAAAATGGCTTATATTTACCTGTGGTTATACATTGTATGATGGTTAGCAGAAAGCAGTGTCACTGGTCATGTATAACCACAGGAAAATTATAGCTCCCATCCTATGGCAAAAAAGAAGAAAACTCCTTTGAAGGTCCTGAGATCTTGCAATTGGTCAAGCAAGCAGCTTTGAAATATAGTGAGGTTATTACTGCCCCTGTGAAAGCCTCTATGGCTCAATCTATTCATCACGAAATAAATATATTTACAGTGGGCTGGGTGCACTGTTCTAATCCCTGTGGGTAAGATGTTATGTTACAATGTTATGTTTTAATCATATAACCATATGTCATTCCCCTGCAATGTCCTACCTTTTTTTAAATGGCTTTACTCTGAGTGCTTCAGTGGCATAAATGGTTTCTGATCTGGCTAATAAAATATGAGTGTCACATGCATAAGTTCAAATCCTGTTCAAGTATATGTCTCTTTTCTTGCTATCTTCTGTTCTGATACCCCCAAATCTGTTTTACAAAGCACCTGAGTAATGCTGTGTTTTGGAGACTATAACTGTCACAGGGATGGTTTTGAATCCATGCAGATGTCATCATCTTGTTTTACTACCATCTGTTCTTTACCATCTCTGCCATCATTGTTTACATTGTGTCATGGAGTCTGGCCTTGTGTAACACAATTTAAGTATGGAGGTGTGTAGTATTGATGAGCTAAGAAGTTGTGAGATAGGCTCATAACACAACTCCATCAAACATATTGCTTATTAGCTCAGCGAGTGTACTGATTGGTTCAGCTCTTCATCTATTTCCCAAACTCCCATTTCTAAGCTGTAACCTGTTCAAAACATACATAAATACAACACTCTCATATATACACACAGGGCTTATAAAACGTCTCATAATCCTCTTATCCTCCTATTCCTTAAATTTATACTTTGTGCAACAGCTGGCACACTGTAATGCTGATGGTCATATGTAATAATAGAAAAATACATTTTTTTTGTCTCTGGCAAAAATGGAGAACATTTCTTCAAGCACACTAGGATTTTCCATCATTCATGCAAACAAACTAAGCATGGCTGCATGTCAGCGGGGAAATACACAATACAGTTATGTGAATGTCTATAGCCTACCAATTTAGTTGACGCAAGGTACTCAGAAAATTATTTGTTCGGTGTCAGTGTAGTGGGTGGGGTATTCAGCTCCAATGGGTAATATGCTGTATTACACTGAGGGGTATCTACACTTGTTGTTCTGTCTTTCGGCTTTTCCCAATTAGGGGTCACCACAGCGGAACTCCGGTCCACTAATGAGTGGCAGTAGATTTTTACATGCCGAGTTGCCAGCTCTGAAGCACAACCTTCAACGAAGGTACGCCCATTTACGCATGTCTCCACACAGAAGACGCTATAGCTGAGAATCGAACAGGACAACGTCTTAGTGTGAGGCGACAACGCTACACCAGCACCACCTAAGAATCTGTTATATATCCCTCATATGTGTGCATTTTTTTAATAGCCATTGCAGTCTAACAGCTTCATTGTCTGGTCCTGCTAAAGCACTGCAATGAAGATTATGATATGAAAGCCTTGATACAATCCATTGAATACTACTTATTATTCTTGCTATCATTCTATCAGTGTGCTACATTTCCATGATAATGTGTTTTATGAGCACTTGTAGTCAGACTGCTTCAGTGGCTCCCTGGCTGATGCCTCGATTTGCAGTGAACTCATTTTAAAAGCGTGTATTTCTGTCTAGTTTGTTTGATTGTCCTGTGTGAATTTACTTTGGACTAACTATAGTGTGAGTTTATATGAAAAAGGCCTGGGGAATGCTTTCCTAGTGGGAGTAGAAGGCTGCCTGGCCTGTCTGAGCTGGAAATCTCACAGGAAGGTTTTAAGTGATACTGCTTCATTGGTCAGAGGCCTTATTTGCTTTGTTTAGCCAGTTTTCCCTGCCGCTATAAAACTGGTGTGTTTCACAGTTCTTGGCACACTTCCACGGAGCTCACAAATCCTAGGCTTGTACCCAGTGCAAAAAAAAAAATTATCTGAATATCCTTGTGTTCTAACTGTGCTTTTCAAACATTTTGGAAATATAGAGTATGTTTTAGTGCATTTATTAAAACTGTATTTGCCTTAATATTGTTACAACTCAAGTGCTCTAGGTTGCACTGCATCTGAATTGTTTTAGTGTGTTTTAGATGCTTTTCTGTATATATAGACTTTTTTGTGTATGTAGACTAGCTACTTATTCTACTGTATTACTGCCTCTTAAATCGTTTTTCAGTTGTGCACTTGCCTTGCTTCATTTAAAAAGTTTTAAATTGTTAATTTTCTAGAGTTTTAATTGTATTTACTGTTTAGGGCTACACACTCAAGAGTGTTAGCCTTTTCTGTGTTTATTTAGTGTATTATTGCATTGTTTAGCCTGTTTTAACAAAAAAAACTATCTTGTTTGCTTGTTTCCTGCCTTTCTTAGCGAGTATAGTCCATATCCCAGGCTTTGCTGGTTTCAGGACTTTATTGTCTGTGTTCAGAGCTATCCAGACCTTGCTGTGATAGAGGGAAGTCCTACAGCTTACCAGTGAGAGTGGTGAGCATTGTACAGCCTGTCTGACACTAGAGGAGTGGTTTCCAGCTCTGAAATTGTAATTTTAGCCATTTTGGACTGATTTCTATCCCTTTCAACTTTCTGGCTTAAAAACGTGTGTGTTTGCACATTTTTCGCATCGTGCAGCACCGCCGGGCTATGGTTAATCTATTCCAGGTGCCAGGAAGTCTGCTCTTCAAATTCTCCCTTAGAACTAGCTGGTCTCTCAGTAGTAGCACTAAAATCTGAACCCCTGTGACTAGCACTTGCTCTAGAACCTGCTGGAAAGCACTAGAAAGCATTAAACTGATACAAGCACTCAACTCTCCTTGTTAATAAGGAGAAATTAATTGTAGGCACTAAACAGGCTATAATTGCAAAGCACCTTGCAAAGGTAAGGGAAAACAGCTCTTGTACTTTACAAAAAAGCACCTAAACAGGCAAGTCCAAGGGTCAGCTTCCAGTGATTTCTCCTGTTCACCTGGTGAATCTGGGCATGCTGGGGCAATGCAGCAACTGCCTCATGTACACAGACAACTTTCTCCTCCTACTACCCAACACTACAACCGGTGAGAGATGCACTTACATAGCTAAACTGGAAGCAAAGCTCTCTCCAGCCAAGATTGTGCTAGACAGTCAAGAGGAGAAGATTATCACCTGCACTACACCTCAAACAACACATAACTCTTCAAAACCTACATCATCAACACCCACACATAGCAACACTAAACCCACATAAGTGTAGGCTCTTAACATTAACCTGCCCAAGCAACAAGGACCTCCGAAGCTGAAATGCAAACAAACACCAGTCACAACCAAAGTGACACATAGCTCACAACACCAGTGTGCCATCCAACAACAGCCCCTAAGGCAAGACAATGTACCCAACACTTCAGTCATAGGTGACTCTATAGTCAGGCACACTGATGTCCCACTCACCAGGCTGAATGAGGAGGAAATTAAAGTGAGCTGCCTGTTGGGTGCCAGGATCCACCACATAATGCATGCACTCAAGTCACTCCACAACAAATACGACTATGTCATTGTCCATGCTGGAGTGAATGACTTGAGATGTACCTCCCTGGACTACATGAAAAGAAACATGGAAGAGCTCTCAGATCATGTGGCCCAGGCAGGTATGATGCTAGCCCTGAGTAGCATCCTGCCTTCACCCAGAATGATACCACAGTATAAGGACAAAATTATTGACTTCAACAATTGGCTAAGCTTCTGGTGTCATTCAAAGGGGATCCAGTATCTGTCTGCCCAGGGTGACATTATCGACAAACCATGATGCTTTGCCAGAGATGATCTGCACCTGTCACCCCTGGGATTCAGGTTACTGGCTAAAGCTCTCGCCACCCCTATATTGCCTTTTTTAGGCAAGGTTCAAAGGACAAAACCACCACCTTAACAGATAAAAGCATGCAAAATCTGAAGATAATGCTATTCAATGCTACTAGTCTAAACCTCAAAATGCACTCTCTCGAGGCACTCCTAAAAATGAAGAACATTGATATCTGTGCAGTAACTTTGAGAGCACTCCTGCAATACGAGGCTACAACACTTACCACACTTTTCGGCCACCAAACAAAGACCGAAACACTAAATGTGTAGGAGTGTCCATATTCACCAAGGATAGTCACACCTCCAGGCTAGTTGCTCAACACAATGCATCTGAAATTCTCCAGGTGAAGCTAACACTAGGTAAGACTGCAATCTAAAATGTAGCTTGCTACAGATCCCTCACCATGTCCCAAGATTCTCACTACACCTTTCTAAACATACTAGACAATATTAAGAATCAACCAAACACCCTAATACTGGGTGATTTCAACTACCCTGCCATTAAATGGGAAAACTACTCGGGTACCAACACCTTTTCCCAACGGTTCTTTGAATTCATAAATTCCAACGCCCTGCATCAACTAATCCATTGTCCCACCAAGAGCTCTAATATCTTAGACCTGGTCATTGCCAACATGGGAGATGGATGCTCCACACCAGTGGTCACCCCCTCATTGGTTAGGTCTGACCATAAGCAAATCACCCTTGACATCCACATCCCACCCCTACCCCCCAGTATGGAAACCTCCGTAAAAAACTTCTCCAAAGCCAACTTCATGCTACTCGTGTCAGAAGTGGCAAACTTCATGACACCTGTGCAGATGGAAGCTGAAAGTTCGACTGCTGAATCCTACACTAAGGCACTGTACGAGCACATCCACTCGGTCATGAATTGTGCCATCCCAAATAGAACCAAGACGCTCTCCTCCAAAAAAGGAAGCCAATCTGTGGTCCCATGCCATAAACAAACTATACAACAGAAGAAAGAAACTGTTGCAGAAAAGAGGAAAATCCCAGGATGCAAAAAATACCCTTACCAGCCTCAGTAAGAAGCTGAGATCCCTCATAAAATCCTCCAAAGCTAGTTATGAAAATAAAATTGCCAAAAATTCCAAAGACAACCACAAGGCATTCTATAGTTATGTCAAGAATCTAAATGGCAATGCTCAGATATGCTCTGAGCTACAACAGAATGGCATTAAATATACTGATCCCAAGGATATTGCCAATATCCTGGCAGATCAATTTAGTGCAAACTTTACCCCCCTCTCACCCCTAAAGGGCCCATCTCAAAACCAAAAGATTGCCAAATTCCAGTAATCACGGCCACACAGGTAGAAACCACGCTCTCCAAAGCTATGAATACAGCATCCATGGCACCAGATGACATCCCAGGCTGTGTACTACATGAACTACAAAATGAACTGGCACCTTAACTAAGTGTCATGTTTAATCATAGCCTTACCTCAGGCTTTGTGCCCACTGAGTGGCACACAGCTACAGTCATCCCACTCCACAAGGGGGGGATCCATCTTGGATCCTGGGAACTACCATCCCATCAGTCTGCCGAGCCTGATCTGCAAGGGCATGGAATGCATTATCATGGGACTTATAAACAAAGACATTGGCAACCTTCAAACACTGGACCCCACCCAGTTTGGGTTTGTCAAGGGCGATCTTGTCTCCTGAACCTGATTGACTTTTTCTAATCAGTCTCCAGAGCTGTGGACGAGGGTAAGGTGGTACACACAGCCTATCTGGACCTCACCAAAGCCTTTGACATCATCTCCCACTCTGGAATCATTGATAAACTTACTAAGCTGGGTAAAAATCTCTACGTCACTCGATGGGTTGCTAACTGGCTTACTGACAGAACTCACAATGTAAAAGTAGCCGACTCTAAATCCAGCTCCAGACAAGTGACAAGTGGAGTACCTCAGGGTTCAGCCCTGGGACCGCTCTTGTTTGGCATCTACTTATCTAAAGTACAGACCAACACTAAGGAACTCTGGCTAACAAAGTTCGCACATGACTGCAAACTGGGAGCCATTATTGAATCCACAAATATTGTGGATATTCTACAAAAGGGCCTTACAGAAACAGATGCATGGTGGCAGAGCCATGGGCTCAAGCTTAATGCCAAGAAATGTATACTTATCCCCTTTGGGAAAAAACATGTACCCATGAATTACCACATAGGTGGAAATACACTAAACACCAAAAGTGTGATGAGAGACTTAGGGACTCAGGTGGACAGTGGTCTCACCTTCGATAATCACATCACCACAACAGTCAGGAAATACTTCTATGTGGCACACCTTATCACTAAGGGCTTTTCATCCAGAATAAAGGAGTTCATTGTCCCACTGTACTCATCCCTCATTAGACCTATTATAGAATACAACGCCCCATTTGGTATGTACCTCACAAGACATCTGCAACAGCTGGAAAGGCTGCAGAAATACCTCACTAAAAGAATCACAGGCCTAAAGCAGATGCCCTGTACTGACCATCTAAAAAAACTCCAACTATACTCTGTGGCATATCGTCTACTCAGAGGTGAGCTCTGCTTAACATACAAGGCCATGCTCCACTTAAAGAAATCCCAATCCCTCAGAGCCACATGGTCCAGGGATCTAAACCTTGTCATCACAATGAACAAAACATGATGGGGGGATAGGTTCATAACTCAGAGACTCCCCATACTCTGGAATAGACTTCCCATACATGTCAAGCAGAGCACCTCCTTGGCACTCTTCAAAAGGAACCTTGACGATTGGATGGGAGATAGGAAATTCACCCTGGGGATCATGTCAGTTGCCCTGCTAGACAGGGGTCCAGGGAAGTAAATATTGTGGGAAGAAATATCCAGGGAATTGTTATGGCTAGGCTTGTATAGGCCCTAGGGCCGATAGCCTAGTATGAACCTATGAACCTAGCAGAAATAAATACTTTAAAGTGATTTGTTGCACTTTTTTAATATATTTAAGAGAACAACTGTTGCAATTTCATAGGTTCATAGGAGGTTACTAGGCTAATGGCCCTAGGGCCTTTACAAGTCTAGCCATGTAATACCAGTGTTCTCTAACTGATCATTATTAGATGGTTCCCTGATTTATCATTGTTAGATGGTTTGATGTGTTTTCAGAATGAATCTATAATCAGCACCAGCTGCCCCTGTCCATGAGGGGCATAGGTGCCACCTCAGGGATGAATTTACAGTCTTCCATCCAGTTTTCCAGGTTATGCTTAAATAGAGTTATTGAGGACCTCTGCTTAACATGAATTGGGAGTCTAGTCCAGAGCAGTGGCAGCCTCAGGGAGATATATCTGTCTCTCTAGCATGTTTTGTTTAGGTCACAGGCCAAGTTGAGATCTCTGAAGCCAGTCTCTCTTGTCCTATTTGATTTGCAGATATGCAGTATTTCCATCAGGGCAGTGTCAGATACTGCTCTGTAGGCCAGGAACAGGTTGCTTCTCAACAGCCTGTAGAACACAGAGTACAATGACAGGACTTTCAGTCTTTCCATGTAGGTCATGTTTTTGAATCCCTGAATTCTCTTGGTCAGGAACCTCTGTGGTCTCTCCAGCTGCTGCAGGTGTCTGGTGAGATACATGCAAAAGGGAGCATTGTACTCTATTAGTTGTCTGATAAGGGTGGAGTACAGGGGAGTTATAACATCCTTGGCTTGGATGTAATGCTCTTACTTAGGAGGCGTGCAACATAAAAGGCTTTCCTTACCACTGTGAACACATGGTGATACAAGTTCAGACTGTTATCAGCTTGTGTTCCCAAGTCACACATCACGGGGTTCAAGCATAATAGGGATGCTGCCTATATTATAATTTGCAGGGACTACATCTTTCCCAAAGGGGACAGCAATTCACTTTTTCTGCATTTCATTTTAGACTGTGGCTTTGGCACCAGTCATTTGTCTGGGTTAACCCCTCCTGTAATATGCTAATATCTTTAGGGGACTCAGTGATTGCTCCCAATTTGCAGTCATCAGCGAACTTGGTAAGCCACAGTCTGTCTACTTTCACCTGGACTTCTGAGAAATTGATTCCAAACAGTAGATGGCCCAACATAGAACCTTGTGGTACTCCACTGGTAACTGTTCTACTGGTGGAAGTGGAATCCCCAGCTTTGACGGTATGGGTTCTGTTGGTGAGCCAGTTGGTTACTAGTGACATATGGATTAATCCCCAGCAGGGGGATTGTGTCAAAAGCCTTGGCTAAGTCAATATAGGCAGTATGTACTGCTTTGCCTTTATCCAGGGCTTTGGTGACTTTCTCAAAGAAGTCTACCAGGTTTTGTAAGTATGATCTATCCTTAACAAAGTCAGACTGAGTTGGATCAAGAGTTTGAAGGTTGCCTATGTCCTTGTTGATAAGGTCCATGATGATTCATTCCATGGCCTTGCAGATAAAGCTGGTTAGTCTTATGGGTCTATAGTTTCCAGGGTCTGATGGACTCCCTTTATGCAAGGGGATTACTGTTGCTGTTCTCCACTCTGGTGGAGCAAAGTCATTCCTCAGGCTATGGTTAAAGACAGTGCCAAGTGGATCTGCTAGGTCAATTTTTAGATTGTTTACTAAGCAGTCAGGTATGTTATCTGATCCCATAGAGTCTGTGTTTTTGGCCTTTGAAAGCACAGATATGACCTGCTCATTGGAGTTACTCGGGAGAGGACAGGTGTCAGGTGTGCTTTGGGTATGGCTGGTGGAGACGGGGGTGAATTTGGTGCCAAATCTGTCATCTAACAGGTTAGCAATTTCCTCAAGGTTAGTGTGAATGGTACCATCCACTATGAGTTTGGCACATAACTGGGTATTCCCTTTTAAATTTCAGACATAGCTAAAGAATGCCTTATGATTGTCTTTAGCTAGGGACAGTAATTTAGCCTCATAACTAGCTTTAGAGGACATTGACAGATATCTGATTTGCTTATTCAGGCTGTGGAGGGTATTCTTTCCCTGCTGATTGAGCTCCCTCTTGTTCTTAGATATCAGTTTCTTCCTTTTGTTATATAACCTGTTTATATTTGAGGTCCACCAGGGTGGCTTGTTTTTATGGGAGGACTTGGAGTTGATCCTGGCAGGTACAGCAGAGTCAATACAGTTGTTTAAGTGGTTATACTGGGGATTTGTGTACTCCTCTGCATAGGATTCATTGTTGGTTGTGTTAGCAGGGGGGGTTGAAACTTTTCAAATCATTGCTTAGTAGGTTATAGTCTGCTTTGGAGAAGTTTCTCATTTTTATTACTCCTGTTGGGGTGTCAGGTCTGATTGTTACTTTGAAGGAGACATATTTATGGTGTAACCTTACTAGGGAGGGCAGAAGGCAGGGAGTAGTGCAGTGAACCCCCCCATATTCGTGAGTCCTAAGTCCAGAACATTTGAGCCCCTTGTGGGGGTGCAGACCAACTGTTCCAGAGCATTTGTATTAACAAAGCCCAGCAACCTCAGGGCAATAGAGCTTGTGCTCATGTACATCACCCACTCACTAGAAGGAAAGTTGAAATCTTCCATGACCAAGGTGTTTAGCTGTATAGTGAGTGACTCAAGCAAGTCCAGGTAGGCAGTGTGCTTCTCATGGTTCATGGTGGGGGACCTGTAGCTAGCAATGATGTGGTATGGTGTTTTACCTATAGTTATTGAGATTATTGGGACCTGGAGTAGCTCAAGATAGTTGTACTGTTTAATCAGTCTTGAGGCGTAGTTGGATTTAATGCAGATGGGCACCCCTCCACCTTTCATTATTTCATGCTTGTTTGATGTCTGAATGTGTGTCCCTGCATGGCCATGGTGGTATCTGTGGTCTTGAGTCAAGTCTCGGTGACTGCACAGATGTTAGCATCTTACAATGTAAGGAAAGCTTCTAGGAAGTGCAGTTTCCTATTCAGACTCCTAGCATTAAGCAGCATAACCTTGAGTTTATCTGTAGTGGATTTTTTTTACGTCAGAAGCTTTGTGGTTTAGTATTGTCTAAAAAAGGCACTATGGGTGAGACAAGCTTCTTCCCAAGTAGGTGAAGACCAACTCTGGCAAAACAGAATGGTCTGTTGACCATATCTTCCCAGGCTGACAGATACTGGATCCCCCTGGACTGACACCAGAAGCTAAGTCAATTGTTGAAATCAACACCTTCAATCAGTTAGACTGTACATTAATTATTTTTTGTTCATATTGTGGCATCATCCTGGGTAAAGGTAGAATGCTGTATAGGGCTAAGGACATGCCTGCCTGGGCCACATAATCTGAGATTTGACACATGTCTCTCTTCATATAGTCCAGGAGGTACGTCTCCAGTTGTTCATCCCAACATGTACTATGATAGAGTCATAACGGTAATTATTGTTGAGTCACTTGAGTGTGAGCATGATTTCATGGATTACAAAGGAAAACTAAAAAAAAAAAAAAAACAAAGGGTGAAAAAAAAAAAAAAAAAGACAGCAGATAAAACAGTTTAACAAGCGCTTCTAGTAACTTTTCTTTCTTCTAAAACTACTTATTAAACTGTTTTGTTTTTTGTTTATTCTGTGTCATTTTTTTAACTCCTATTTGTGTTTATTTGACATGATTTCATGGATCCTGGCACTTGATATGCAGCTGACCGCAACCTTCTCCTTGTCCAGCTTGGTGAGGAGGACATCTGTGTGTCTCACTATGGAATCTCCTATGACCAGGACATTTGATTTTGAGGTGTTCTGCCTTAGGGGCTTATTCACTGAGACAGTGGTATGTGTGTATGTGTAATAGATTTTAGTCATGTTGTAGAATGTGTGAGTTATTTATCCTTGGGACGTCTCTGGTCTTTTGGTATGCCCTTAGTGAGTACCTCCATTGTATGTGGGTTTATGTTTCTTGACATTATCTTGTGTGCAAGGAAAGGTGGGCATGCTGACAACATGTTTGATGTTGTGTATTGTTATGTGAGGGGATAGATTCCAGTTTCATTGTTTAGTTATATCGCTCACATACTGTATTTGTTTGTTGTAGGAGAAAATGATTGTTAGTATACATGAGGAAATTGCTACATTGCCACGAGATGCCCATGTCAATCAGGTTGGATGGAGAAATGTTGGGAAACTGATTGTCCATTGCAGAAGGCTAAACCATAAGTACTGTTAGGGAGTGGGCAAGTTAGATCAGCTTTTAATTTATGGGTTAACAAGAGGACTTATTCTATTAAGGATTACAGATGAAAAAGTATGGCAATGATGCTCAGTGCTCAACTGAGTTGCAGAAGTGAGCAGCTGAGTTGCCCACAGTGCAGCAGGGTAGCCTAGGAGGGTTCCATTGACTGCTGACAAGGGAAAAGTTATATCTAGGCATTTGCATCTATACAGGGTATTGCTGACTCAGGGGTTGCCTTGGATTTCTATTCAGATACACTGCTGACCTCTGTCTATGACCGGCAAACTCTGTGCAGCTCCAGTAAACTGAGCACAAACCCATGCAAACACAAAGCTTAAATACAAGTTAATTTAAAGAGTGTAAACACAAACAAACAAAAAAAATTGGACTAACTGCCCTCAAGGATAATTTTTAAGTCTTGATAATAAACCAAGGTAAGAATCACACCCTGACCCTTGTGATAATGAGCTGTAGAACTTAATTGTTATACCAAACCCACTCAAGTAGGTTCATAGCTAGTTATTAGACTAGTTTTCTTAATAGTATACTATTTTCAAACTATTGTATTTTCCTGCCTTTTATCAGTGCCATGCTTTTCACTGTCTGTATTACTGTTTTTTTCTGCATTGTTAAAGTGTGTGTTTCTAGCTGGTTTGTTTGATTGTCCTCTTTGAATTCACTTTTGGTTAACTGTAGTGTAGTTTTACTTAAAGAAGATAGCTACTTAAAGAAGGCCTGGAATTGTTTTTTGAGTGAGAAAAATCTGGTATGGCTTGTCTGAGCTGGGAATCACATAGGAATGCTTTAAGTAAGACTGCCTCTGTGAATTTGGTGTGTTTTTGCAGCTCTTCTCATTGTGCAGTGATGGTTATCAGTGCTCTGTATATATGCAGTCACACAGAATTGAAAGTTTCTGAATAAAACTACTTCTATTTCCACAGTTCTTATTTGTGCAAAGAGCAACTAATTTGTGCACTGTGGAGCACCCTCCCTTGCGTTCGGTCTTGGACAGTCTTGCCAGTTTTTTGTACTCTTACAGCAACCAAGCTAACCAGGTCTAAACCCCTCTTGTACTATTTGCTTGTAGAACAAGAAATAAGCATCCATAGACATGGACATGAACTTCTCTGCTATCTCTGCAGCCATTTTGGTGGAAATGGGCACCCTGGGGCATTGTATCATCAGTCTCGTGTTTACTGAGAATGGCTTACTGATAAGGTGTGTGAGAGATATAGTTACATAATGTTACTAGAGGCAAGCACTTATAATAACTAACAGGTTGTCAGTAACACATACACCACACCCACCTCAAATAGTATGGACCAGACACATAGATCCACATAGGCTGTGGCTCTTAAATGTAACATCCCTAAACCAAAAAAACCTCTAAAACATTACACTAACAAAAATTATCTATGGTAACCTCAAGAGTGTTGCACAAAATCAATTCACAACAAAGCACATCTGGCCTTTAAGCCTGTAAGGCATACCACCACATGACCCAATATTTTGGTCATAGAAGACTCCATTGTAAAACCCACAGATGTCCAACTAACTAGGCTAAGAAAGGAGGGACTCATGGCCAACTGTCTGTCAGGGGCCAGGATATGTCACATACCTCTCAACTGTACAGATTTTCACAGAATATCCAGATTTTTGCCTCATATTTCTGGTCTGTTCCTCTTAAAATTTGTGGTTTTCTGGCAAATCTCTGAAGACTGAAGTCATTAAATAATAATAAATAATGAGAAACATTTGAGTTTCAGACCTTATATCCATCAGAAATTATATAATTATGCAACATATGTTATTCTAGCAACTTTATAAGTTTATAGGAGCAAGGTTTAAATTATGTCCCTATTTCTGTGCCTTTCTCCCACCATTCATTCTGGCTTCATCCAGATTTCTTGCACTGAGAGGTTAAGAGGTATGATCTGTCAGCTCACACATACACTAAGGTCATTTAACCACATGTATCAATATGATTCAGTCATAGTCTATGTGGGCATAAATGTACCTCTCTGGACTACATGAAGAGAGAGACACAACAGAGGTAGCTGGTATTACCTTAGCTTTGAGCACCATTCTATCTTCTCTAAAAATGATGCCACAATATGACCAGAAAATAATTGACTTTAACAACTGGCTTAGAGTATGGTGTCATTCCAATGGAGTACAATATCTGTCAGCCTGGGAGGATACGTTTGACAGACCACGCTGCTTTGCTGGGGTAATCTGCACATATCCCCTGTAGAATTTTGAATATCGGCTAAAACCTTGTCTACCCCCATACTGCCTTTTTAGACATTGCCAACCCGATAAACCTACTGACATTCCTAATCTAGCCTAGGAAAATCTGAAGGTGTTTCTGCTCAATGTCAGGGGTCTAAACAAGAAACTTCACACTCTGCAAGCTTTCCTCACCCTGGAGAATATAGATGTCTATGTAGTTCCTGAGACATGGTTTAAAGCCACGGAGAGTGACCCAGCAGTGCAGGTATACAATGCTCTCCACACAGTTAGATGAACATCTACATAGGAAGGGACAAAAGGTGGTGGTGTCTCAATTTGCATTAAACAAAAATACACCTTAAGGCTGGTCCATTTGTATGATGTGCTTGAGTTTTCCACATCCAAATTACCTTAGACAAATTCCCATCCATATCCTTGCAAGTTATAGGTTCTCCCTATAACCCATGAAAACCATGATACATACTTAAATATACTGCAGACACTCCACATTCAACCTAACACCATACTCATGGGTGACTTTAACTACCCCAATATAAACTGGGAATAATACATGACCCCTTACATGCTGGCGCAAAGATTCCTGGGCTTTGTAAATGCAAACACCCTTTCCTCACCCTGGAGAATATAGATGTCTATGTAGTTCCTGAGACATGGTTTAAAGCCACAGAGGTACATTTATGCCCACATAGACTATGACTGAATCATATTGATACATGTGGTTAAATGACCTTAGTGCTCTACTGAATTCTCCAGTTATAGGCCAATAGCTATACTCTCTCCACTTGCAAAGATTATGGAAAAATGTAGTCATAGCCAAATCATGCACCACCTAATCCAGAATCACCTTATGGCAGACACTCAGCATGGCTTCCGTCCTCATTATAGCACTACTTCAGCCCTCCTAGCCTTTACCAACATCATAAACCATAATCGCAACAATAATTATATACCCTCAGCCCTTTTCTTGGATCTTTCCAAGGCATTCGATGTGGTTGATCACCAACTTTTAATCCACACCCTGCAAGCATTCTGTTTTGATACCAGTGCCCTTCAATGGTTTCAGTCCTACCTGAATGGTCGACAGCAGGCTGTCCTCTGGCAGAACAAACTCTCTCACCTTCTACCTAACACCCTTGGAGTACCACAAGGCTCTATACTAGGGCCCTTGCTGTTCTCCATCTTCATTAACAACCTTTATACTGTCATCCCAAAAGTCAGCTGTATCCAATATGCTGATGACTCTACTCTGATTTGCTCAGCCACATCTCCAGAAGAGTTATGGTCAGCTACCCAGACCACCTTTAATACAATCGAAAACTGGCTTTCTGAACATCGTCTGATCCTAAATTTCAAAAAAACTAAAATGCTGTTATTTTCACCAACACTTAGGTCTACCGCTTTCAACTTTACCATAAAATCAAATGATGGCACAATAATCTCCCCTGACCCCTCTATAAAACTATTAGGTGTCATCATAGACAATAATCTAAAATCTGACCTACATGTTAACCAAACTATCAAAACCATCAATAAAAAACTAGGGTCGCTTTACAGAATAAAAGCCTTCCTAACCCCTCTTCCTATATCTGAAGAAGTCGGATATATGTTACCGACGAAAAGTGTATTGAAATAAACGCACTTCAAGTCAATTAAACACGTTTTTAGTGAAGAGGACTGCCTGCTCCTGGTCTTTTGTGTTATTTACTGGTGGAGCTATATCGTTAAATTTCTTGGTTTGTTTTTGTGGGCCATGGATGCGGGAAGTCCAAATTCGCAAGGAGACGGATCGCAAGAGAGCGGATGTAACCTTACAGCTCTCATTGAGCTTCTTACTCAGAAGGTCGACCGTTTATCTCAACAGGTTGAGACGGTAGCTGCTGCTCAAGGGAGAGAGCGGAACGCTGAAGTAGGTACAACGGGAGAGACATCAGGAGACGTGCAAGGGCTGAATAGCTGCAACAACAACGTTACCACCAGACTTTCTAATCGTAATGGTGACGGTGAAAATAACAGCATTGAAGGCACCATACTGAACCGGCTTCCTAACCGACCAACGGTTCCTGGAGTGGAACCAGTGAATCTAGTAAACGGCCTGGGAACTGGATGCCAGGAGGCAAGCGGGGGCACTGTTATGGCTCCCTCTTTGAATGCTTGGGTGCACAGAGAATTTACCTTTGGAGACCTACAGACTGGGGGCGATACAACCAATATAAGTGAGGTAAGCCCTGATCTGTCAGTAAGGTTAAGCACACTTGATGAAAAACTGTTCAAAGTAAGAAAGTTGCAACTTGAAGTTGCGTACTTTCGGGAATGTATTAGACTAAAAGTTGTACCTAAAGGACTAAGGTACTGGCAGTTTCCTGCAGGCTTGGAAGAGGGGTCCAGCTTTTATACCGTGCTTATTGCACTTTTCGATAAGCACGGATTTGAACTGATGGGGCTACTGTGTGACCAATACCAGATACTCATTAACAACTTGTTAGCTGAAATTGAGAAACTGGACAGAGCTATTAAAAATGACATTAATTATTTAAGATATAAGTTTGACTACGAGAGATGTTTTACCAGCATTGACGAGCACCTAACTAAACTTAATGTCACTAAAAAGAAAAAGATTGCTAGAGATGTTAGAGACTATGCAAATGGGCTAGCTTACCCTAAACCGGTAACACAAGCTAAAGTTACTCTGGCAACAAGTGGGGTCACAAATGTAGAGAGACAAGCAGGGCCTAACCAAGCAATCGACCAATGTAATATAACCAGTGAGGGTGACTTACAGGATGACATGGGATACCAAGGGCCTTCTAACAACAATGGTGTTAGAAGAAGCGAGAGGTTGGCGAATCAAAATGAAAGGCGTACCAATAACAATGACAGAGGCAACATAGCTGAGGTCAATGAAAGAGTACCTCAGCAACAAAATTTTCAAACTGGTGCCTCCAATCAGAGGGTACCGAACAACAGGAGGAAAGGAGCCAGGAGGAAGAGGTGGTAACACCAGGGGAACTCCCCGACCAAAACCTTAATAATGGTTTAGACTGTAAGATTCTGGCTAACAAGAGTGGTGACTTTAATGTATTCAATTATACTGACTATTACATCAGTAATGATATCATAGAACTCTTTCGAAAGGGAACACCTTTGTTCCTTCCTCCCACTTTGATTTGGCACATACTCTGATTGATCTGAAATTGTTTATTAGGAAAATCAACCTGTCACTATTGCTGAGTAATGACCTTAGCCAGAAATCTGAGCTTTATGTGTCTAGTGTCTACAATCCACCACTACACCCCACCTTGCAACTATTTGAAAAAGTCACTGAAATGGACTTGAGAAACCTGAACAAACAAACAGCTAGGTTTGCTCGGGGGGAAAAGAACATTTCAAATAGTGAAAGGGAGGAATTCCAGTTTTTAAGAAGGGCTCCTGTGCGTTTAATGAAACCCGACAAAGGTGGGGGCATCACAATAATGACCAACGAAGACTACAACTGCAGAATGAACCTTATACTAAATAGTGAAACTTACACCAAAGTATCCCTAAACGAAATGAATGGGGCATACCAAAGGGTTAAGGGCTTTATTGAAGAGCTCTATGTGGAATCTAGAATAGATAGGGAAACCTACATATATATGCAGCAACAAACACCTAGAACACCGGTGTTGTTCGGCATTCCTAAGATCCGCAAAGACATAAATAACCCCCCTATGAGACCATTGGTGGATGGGAGGAAGAGCATTACCTATACTTGTAGTAAGGTTCTCGATAAGATCTTGCAGAAATATGTTAAAAAAGAAAGCCAAATAATTAAAGATTCATGGAGTTTCTTGGAAACTATTAATGCAGTTGATTTCTATCCTGACTCTTTGTTGGTCACTATTGATGTAAAAGACCTATATTCATCCATCCCTCACGACATAGCGATGGAATGGGTCGGTGCAATGTTGGGAATTCTAAATGCACCAAATGACGAAATTCAATTGGTGGGGGAGTTAATTGACACTATTCTTTCCTACAACTTTTTGATGTTTAACAATGAGTTATTTCATCAAAAAATTGGGGTAGCCATGGGATTTCCAAGTGGCGGGAGTATTGCCAATTTAGTTATGGTGTATTGGGAGAAGAGGAACATTTTAACAGCAGAAGCTACTTTTACGAAACTAGCTTTGTATACAAGGTTCCTTGATGACATATTTTTGATTTTTAAAGGGACAGAACTAGAGATAAAAGATCTAATGTTTTCTCTCAATGCGTCTACTAGCTTCCTTTCGTTTACTTATAAATTTAATAAGGATAGAATAGACTATCTAGACATAGATCTGAGAAAGGACTACGCCAACAAGAGATGGCTATCCAAAATATACCGTAAAGAGACCTACTCTAACTCCATGCTGCACTATTCAAGTTGCCACCCTTTGCACCAGAAGAAATCGGTGTTGAAGGGGCAGCTTGTTAGAGCAGCACGGATGATTAGTGACGATGATGACTTTATGGAAGAATGTGGTACCTTAACTCATTTTTTCCTTAAACGTGGGTACCCACCCGAGTTCGTCTTTGAAATCACAAACAAAATTAAGCGTAAAAGAAGGTTAAAGGAATATGTCCCATTGTTAAATAATGCCAATACAAATGGGACTGGGGCAAATGCACACCGGATAACGGAAGAAAATAATTTACACTTCTTCTACGGTTTCAGTTGCACATTCAACTTAGACTCACACTTGATTAGAAATATACTTTTGAAAAACTGGGAGTTCTTGTGTAATGATAACGAACTCCAAGCTATTTTGCCACCAATGCCTAAAATAATATACAAACGAGGGAAAAACTTGAAGGAACTATTGGAAGGCGCTGGTCGAACATACACAACCCACTTAGGGATGTCCAAGTGCCAAATGTGCAAATACTGTAAACATATTGAGGAAGGACAGAATTTTGTGATAGGAGACCAAAAGTTTCGAACTTACTCCAAGTTTAATTGTAACAGCAGACTAGTGGTATACTTAGCTAAGTGCTCGTCTTGTCCAGCATTTTACATTGGGAAGACCGATAGGAGACTAAATGAGAGGATATACGAGCACTTATACAGTATTAGGAAAAACAAGATGACTAATGCCTTAGCAAGGCACCATGTCGACAACATTGGCCACGAGTTTAAATTCAGAGTAATAGATCAACAAATAAGGGACATAAGAGGAGGTTATGATTCTTTAAAATTAGAAAGGAAGGAACTGCTTTGGCAGTTACGGACTAATGCTAACCAAAAACCTGGTATCAATGAAATGTCCTCTATTGCATGTATTCTAAAATTAAAAAATCTAGAGAGGTGAACCTGCAAATACTGAATACTAAATATTGAGGTTACAAACTACGACATGTGGAAGGGCTATCTTAAATTTGAGGACTAATCTAGTATAACACAATAATTGACAGAATACACACACTATTGAGCGGGGAGAACTAGACACAAAAATAACAAAAACAAGAGAGTTTATGAAAAGTGAACTTAAAAACCTAGGAAATGCTATGTGTTTCAGGTCAATATCGAAAGAAAATTTTCCATACTTAACAAATTAAATAACAAACATGGGTCCACCCAGATTTCCACCCAGTGACAATGCGTGCCTTTTAGACACAAGATGCTTGTTCCTGTTAAACTCGTATGAGGGAAGAGGGGGCTAAATGGTTATATGTAAACAGGTGGAATTTTTTCTATAGTTAAACATATACATTTTTTATGTATTTTTATGTACCTTTATGTACACTATACTTATTTTAGAATTCGGTAATCCTTGAGAAACTAATATACAAAAGTGATGCAAATTTTATGTCCAAGTTAACTTCAATTTGAGGCCAACTGGTTCGGTAAAACTAGGGGTATCAACTTTGTGTAAGAACTATGTGTGGTGTTTTTAATGATATTAACTTGTAAATTGTATTTTTAAATATGTATTGATAATTTTTTTTTTGTTACTTTAGAGTGTTGCTAACCGGTGGGTTGGATTTCTAGTAGTTTAGTACAACACTAACTACTAGAAAATAATACAGAGTTTGCTTAAAAGTTAAATGAGATAAGGGGGTGGGAAAACATTGAAGTAATTAACTACTATAGCAACTATCTGTGAATGAAGGAAAGGACCAACCCACTAATTAAATCAGTTAGCACACTTATTGTTGAATTCCCGTTGTTACTTGATGCTTGTTTTAACTTCTGAAGAAGTCGGATATATGTTACCGATGAAAAGTGTATTGAAATAAACGCACTTCAAGTCAATTAAACACGTTTTTAGTGAAGAGGACTGCCTGCTCCTGGTCTTTTGTGTTATTTACTGGTGGAGCCATATCGTTAAATTTCTTGAACTTGTTTAACTTGCTTACTTATGTAATCTCTGTAAATAGTCTGTTTGTAATATGTAATGCTGGTATTATGTAATGCTGTACCTGCTTACCCTTGGAGCTTTTCTCCTCGGGCCTCCACTGAAAATGGACATGCATCCAGTCGGACTATCCCGGTCAACAAATGTAAAATAAAAAAAAATAAAATAAAAACACCTTGGACCAGTTAGGCTGTGCACCCACTAGGGTAGCAAACAATCCTTGACTACTCACAAACATGGCAGAACATTACACCTACCCTAATGCACCTAATGCAATGCCCTTAGTTATTATATCAGACCATAAAGCTATCTTCTTTGAAGTAGAGGTAAAACCAGAGACACTGATTAGCCCTGACACTTTTAGGAATTATTCAAGCATAAACTTCCTATTATTAAGTGGCACCCAGGCAAAAATTGTACCCCCCCTCCCAACACCACTGCTTATGCGGAAACATTCATAGAAACCTTGTATCATTATTTTAAAGCCTGCATATTGACAGCTGTACCTACCTTGGTTAATTACAGCATCAACTCAAAAAATCAGCTGCCCTCGATATAACCCAAATATCAGTAGATTGCATAACAAAAGGAAGAAATTAATGGCAAAAATTTGGAGATGCAATGCCTAGAAATGTAAGAAAAATCTAAACAAACAGTTAAGGGGACTAATAAAGTCCACCAAAGCCAAGTCTGAGGTAAAATTAGCCTCTCAAGTGAAGGTCAAGCAAACATATTTCTTCAACTATGTCTATAACCTCAAAGCAGTACACATCAAGAGACTGAATTGGTTGTAAATAGTACCACCTATATAGAGCTGGAAGATATAGCAAATGTCCTGGATGACAAATTTATCTCCAATCTCCCACCCCAATACCCATCAATAAATACCCACATCCATAACTCCCTCAACTTTCTTTAGATAACAGGTGCTCAAGGCATTCTCCAAGTGCAGGGACACTGCATCACTGAATTCTGATAATATCAAGTGATGCCTCCTTAATAGCAAGAAACAAACTATTGGGACTACCATAGCCTTCAAACAGGCTTTTTGCCAAATTAATGGAGGACTTTAACAATTATCCCACTGTAAAAGGGCAGGTCATCTACTGACCAGGGGAGTAGCTGACTCATATGTATGACAGTCTAATCTGCAAAGCTATGGAGAAAATAATCATGGATATCCTAAATGACAAGATAGGTAACTTACAAACATTGGACCCATATCCATTTGGTCTTGTCAAGGGAATGTGTTGCCTACTCAACCTAGTGGGCTTCTTTGAGAATGCCACCAAAGCAATAGATGTGTGCAAAATGGTGCATACTGCCTACCTTGCCAAGGCATTTAACATAATACCCAACTTAGTCATTGTAGAAAAGCTCAGTAAACTAAGTATAACCCCACATCACCTACTGGATAGCCAGCTGGTTTACAGATAGGGCCCAAGAAGTACAATAGGGAAGTCTTCCTCAGAAATATGCTGGTTACTAGTGGCATGCCTCAGGGCTCCATACTGGGGCTGGTCCTATCTGGCATCTACGTCTGTTAGGTTACGACCAATGTCAAAGGCCTCTGGCTGACCAACATGCAGGTGATTGCTAACTGGGTTCAGTCATTGAATCCCCCCAAGAAACAAATATCCTTCAAGAAGGCCTGACACAGATTAATAAATTGTGCCAGTCATGGTCAAAAATTAAGTGCTGAAAAAGTGCATCATAGTATCTTTCAGAAAGACTGCCACCACAGAAAGCTACTATATTGACAATACACTCCTAAGATTACAGTCTGTAGTGAGGGATTCTGGAATGCATGTCAACACTGATTTGGCATTTGACCATCATGTGTCTACTGTAGTAAGGAAATCATTCTGTGTTACAATATTTATAAGCAGTAGTATGGGATCTAGATCCAAGCACATCATCATTCTGTTGCACTCTGCTCCCATAAGAGCAATCATTGAGTACAATGCCCCCTTCAGTATGTAGGTGACCAGGCATATGCAACAACTGGAGCATCCTTAGAGATTTCTTACAAAAAGAATGCATGTTGTGGAAAACAAGTCCTGTGCAGACTGCCTCAAATCCTTGTACTTATATTTCATCCTCTACAAGTTAGGGAGAGGTGACCTATGCCTGTCATACAAAGCATCCTCAAATCTAGCCCTAATTGGCCTGTTGTACATCTGTAAAAATAAATAATATCAGGAACCCCTGAATTAGGGAGATAAACCTTACCTATAACATAAATAGGAGATGCTGGAGGGACAGGTATGCATCTCAGGGGTTCCCCCATCTCTGAAACATGCATCCCATCCATGTGAAACAAAGTTCTTCTCTGCATTTATTCAAGCAAACTTGTATCAGTGGATGAGAAAATGTAAATATACCCCTGGTATGGCATCTATGTCTCTATTAGACAGGAAGCTTGTAATTGCTCTGCCACCTATGCCCAAGTATACATATGCCCACAAACCGCTTGGACTCCAATACTTATCAAAATTTTATTTGGAAGCACAGCTAGGCTTAAAAAGGCCCCTTGCACTGATAGCCTAGCATTTTGCAATGATAGCAACATGAAAGGCAAGGTCTCATAGACATGGATGTATTTCTTTATTTCTTCTTCACCGTTCTCCATCCTGCTGAATCCTTACCTCATGACCTTATGTTGTACCCCTCCTGGCTGCCCTTTCTCATCCCCAGCCTTTAGCATTTCCAACATTTATCCTTAATCAAAATACATTAACACATCACACACATGCCCCAAATAGGTTTAAATATTCAAATTATCTTTTTATGGCCATTCATTGCATTGTGATTGGTAGACAGCAACACTGATAGTCATAGCTAACCAAAACAAAATGACAGTTCTTGTCCTTTAGCAAGAAAGTGAGAAAAATCCTTTGAA
>NC_056728.1:460588728-460600628 GCF_019279795.1 Protopterus annectens | reverse complement strand
ATATTATAACGTTGTTATAATACATTCTATTGATAGTCTCTGTGAATATCTGTGTGCACTTTTTTACCTAATAATAGGGATCTATGTGCACTTTTTGCCTAAATGAACGGTCTATATGTACTTTTTACCTACTAATAGAACTGACTGGTTCTGATGTACTAATGTGACAACTTGAGTAGTACAAAATTAGGTGTTATAATAGATTATGTGTCAGAAACTGTACAAATTAATTGTTAAGTACTAAATGTTAAATAAATAAATAAGTCTGAGAATATATAATAATGCTCTACTCTACACTTTGAAAAATACGCTTCTAAAAAATACTCTTTAAAAAATGTACTTTAAAAATATTCACTGTAATAGCTACATTTTAACTATTGCAATACTCAACACTTTGTGGTAAAAATACGTTTCCACTGTGTTTAAACTCTGAGTGGGTTGTCTCTATACAAGCCCTAAAATGTATAAAATTGAATTCATAGTTAACCTAAGTGAACTGTGCAAAGGATGTGTACAGACTACTGTAGTGTACTATGTTCTAAAAAATCTATAATGTGTTAAAAACTCTTATTTATAATGTTTTGCTTGATATTGTGACAATTAATTGTATGTAAATTTTGTTGTGACATATGATAAATATACTTAATTCATATTTTGTTTAAAAGCATAAATTTTTCAGATAAAAATATTGATATACTGATGTATTTGATATAAATTAATGTAAAAAACTGTTAATATATAAATGTTGATGTAAAAAATATTATTATAACCTATCAAAGTTAAAACCTATTATTTATGAAAAACTATTATATAAAAACTATTCTGGAAAATGATTTCATAAAATATTATACCAATGTTGGTGTGTGCTGACTTTGGACTGATGGCTTACCCCAATAAGGGTTTAATAGCAATAGAGTCGCTTAATCCTGGAATCGTTGCAGCATCTGTATATAATTGCCACCAAACTTCTCTGTAACTTAATCGTCCTTTTATGTTACCCCCCTTCCAATCGCTAGCAATATGTTCAATGATAGCAAATTTAAAATTGTGTAAGTCACCTTCACTCTCAATATGTCTATACAATGCATTGTTGCAATCTTTTTTCCGAATGCAATATAAGTGGTCATATATTCTTTTTTTAAAAGCCCTCTCTGTCTTCCCGATGTAATAAGCAGGGCAAATTTCACATACAGCAATATAGACCACATGAGTAGTGTTGCAATTCCCCTTCTCACACCATATTGTTGTCCTGTTTGTGTTGTCTAGGACAATTTCGTTGTGGCTCATAATGTGTCTGCACTGGTTGCAATTACCACATTTGCCAGTGTGTTTTCCCATTCCTTTGAAAATGTTAACTCCTTTTCTACTATCACCATTCCCACCTTTGGTGTGTGAGGTGTTCCCACTTTCAAGTATTTTTTTCAGATTGTATGACATTCTGTAAACAAACACTGGTCTCTCTCCTACTATTCTAGAAATCTCTGAATTGGTTGTAAAAATGGGCCAATGTTTGTACAAAATTTCTTGAACCATGCTAGCATAAGGTGTATATGGTAATATATATGCCATTTTATACCCTTCTGTTTGTTTGTCTGCTGCCTCTGGAGTTGCTTGCAAGCTTTTTCCTAATATTGGAAAATATTTAGTCTCCCTTTGAGATGTTACATATTGTCTAACATCCTGTAACATGATTTTACTGTACTTCCTGTCCATAAATAGTCTAGTAATATACTCAAATTCCAATATCATGTCATCTTGTCTGGATGTCATTCTGGCTGCTCTAATTAGTTGCCCCTTGAATATGTTTTTTAACATTTTTTTAGGGTGATTGCTATCATATTGTAAATAGTCGTTTGAGAAGGTACTCTTCCTGTATAGTCTTGATTTGAATCCTTTTTCATCTCTTGTAACTATTGTGTCCAAATATGGCAAACCTTCCTTGTTAAATTCATGGGTAAATTTCAAAAACGAACTACTATTGTTAATAAAAATGAAGAAGTCATTTAGTTCATCTCTATTTCCTTTCCACAAGATGTAGATGTCGTCCAAAAACCTTGTGTAATGGGAAATTAGAGGAAAATATTTACTCTTAAATAAGACTTCTTCTTCCCAATGTAACATAACTAGGTTTGCATAAATGGGAGCACTAGCCGACCCCATAGCTACTCCCTTACTTTGTTTGTAAAACTCTCCCTCAAACGATATAAAATTATTAGTAGGTAAAAAGTACATATAGACCGTTCATTTAGGCAAAAAGTGCACATAGATCCCTATTATTAGGTAAAAAAGTGCACACAGATATTCACAGAGACTATCAATAGAATGTATTATAACAACGTTATAATATTTGAGGATAATTGCAGGTTTTAATTTTAAATAACTGACATTATTTATGTATGTTTACAACTGTAGAATGAAGTAATACATTATGAATGTGAAATTGTATTCAACTAGCCCATGTATTTTATTTAATGACAATGGCACTTTAAATCTGAGCTGATTTTGTTTATGTGGCGCCAAAAAGTTTATTTAAGATGGAGTAGAAATAAATTTTAATGAGTTCTGAAGAAGCCTATGATGGATTAGGTGAAAGCGCTTAACTCTATGTCTTATGTATTATGGACTTTTATGTTTAAATCCTGCACTTTTTTTGTTTAATTAAAGTTCTGGCAGTCGCTTAGTACTGTGTTTCCTCGTTCTTTGTGAGAGAAGATAGCACAGTACATTTGGTATTTCCAGAGTGAGGAACACACACATTAGTAATGTGAAACAAATGGGCATAATGTGGAACACATAGTAATGGCATAGTGACAACTTCAGCTAAGTAGGTCATAGGTTGATTATAATATGCTGATTTACTTACAGTGAAGAACCTTTAATGAATTACTATGATTACATTCTATTTACCAGGATGTCATTTATATACATTCCTAACAATGGATGTTTGACAGACATTTTCAATGTGGAACTTTGAGGAACTGCGAGGAACATGAACTGTTTTACACCCCAAATGAGGTCGTTCCTCATAATGTCGTGACACTTCACTGGTATGCTTGCCGCTGCAGACCGACGGTTGAACACAATACCTACGTTGGCCGCATCGCCGGTGGCGTGTATCTCCGCACTCATATCCTATGGATATGACACGCACATATCCCGTTACTGTACCGTGGACTGGTGACCATCCCGACACGCGGATATGTATTGATGCAGGTTGACATTTCCATGGCTGGCGTTACCTGCTCTGCCCACCCTCCCGGATGATCGGGTTGCCGGTCACTATGTTTACTATGTGGTGATTTCGCGTCTTACTTATCTGTGAACTTGCATCCCTGGGTTCCATATTACCCTGTTGTACTTTATATCTGTGTATGCGTACATATATTTCTACATGTGTACTGATATCTATTTCCGTATCTGTGTATGCACATGAGTACATATGTGGTCGACTTGCGGCGATAGTGGCAGCATACGGCTCCGCCGTGTGCTGTAGAACCGGCGTGAGGTGTTGGCGTTCCATGCTCTGCTGGCTATTGGGTGTGCAGTGTTTGGGCGGTGCCTTTGTTGGAGTCACACATACGTCCGCACATACGGTACACATTACGGGCGGACATGTTTGTGTGGCGTCCATTTTACTGTGTGTGCAGGTCAGGAGGTGTCAGTCCATGGGGCCTACACTGTCAAAGTATGTGCTATCGTTCCCTCTTTGCCAGGGCGTAGGCATATTGGCACGCCTCTGTCTACCTACTGGGGCTGGCTCAGTGTGTCCATGGCGCTGAACGCCCTGTGCCTGTGCTTGCCCTGGCAGTTGTGGCGGGCTTGGTGGCCCTCCGGCATTATGTCCCTGCAGCAGCTGTTTCCGCAGAATCATATTGTGTAGCATGCAACATACTATGAATATGTGGGCACTTGTGCCTGGAGAGTACTGCAAGGCTCCACCGGATGTATCCAAGCACCGGAACCGTGATTTCAACATCCCAACACACGCCTATGATTATTCTTGTTTGTGCGTGTGCCTCATTATGGCGTTCTTGCATGTGTGTGTGTGCATTTCTGATGGGTGTCATCAACCACGGCTCCAGTGCGTAGCCAGCATCCCCCACAAGGTGACCTTGTGTGATGTCCTCTGGCTAATACCTGATACAGCTGTGAGGCATGCCAGATATGGGAGTCGTGGTAGCTTCCAGGGCTGCCAGCACACACATCCATGATAATGCCCTGCGATTGCACACGACCTGGCAATTGATGGAGGGGTATCCCTTGCGGTTTATGTAGCGCCTACCCTGCTCCCGGTGGTGACTTCATTTCTATGTGCGCAGTCTATCGCACCCAGGACCTCCGGTATTGTGCCACACGGTGGAAGCGGCGCATATTGCTAGCCAACTCCTCCTGAGATGTGGGGAAATTTATGTGCTCATGGGCATGTGGTAACATGGCATCCAGGAACTGGTGTAGTACCCTGGATGCTGATGCCTGTGAGATGCCCATTATGTCCCCGGTTGGCCTTTGAAAGGTACCTGTAGCCAGTATTCGCAAGCTCACACATACCTTTGTGTCCACTGGGATGGGCTCCCTCTGTTGTCTCTTGTTCTCAGGCGGCTGGCACAGCTCCACTATTTGCTGTAACATGTCCCTGTCCACCCTGTAGCGCTCTACTATCTCCAGGTCTCGCAGCCCCTGGTAGGTCACCCTTGGTCTGAACACTCTCCTTCTCCTGTGAGGCCTACGGTAGTTGTCGGCACCACCCTCCGCAACTCCGTCTGTCTCTGCCACATACCTATGCATCACGCCACGGCGGCACCCAGCATATACATATTAAAAGTTCCCGCCTGTTTACACCCTACGGTGCGGCTTTGGGAAATCGCTGTGTGTTGTGTGCATTCACACTTAATACTGTTGTGCTGTATACCCGGTGATGTCATTGGGTGTGTCTGTGCAGCCGTATCCATGGCTTATTTCCGTGGTTTTACAGTTGCAACTGCAACGGTACTGCCTGTAGTGTTACATTACAGTTGCCTGCATTGCCTTGGCTTTGCATCTTACATTACTGCATCCTGCAGGCACATGGCATATGATGCATTTTATCTGCAGCCGCAGTTATGCTACCTCTGTACTTGGCTGTGCTATTTCGTTATTTGCTCTTTGCATTTCTGCTACATCCCCTACTATCTTTGCATTCATATGCCTCCCCTTTCCCGTTATGCAGGAGTCTGCATGCAGAGTTATCAGCTGCCGCGTTTGCCCTTCCTGGATTGATTGGTGTTGATTGCTCATTACGGCTCCATTTACACTGCTTCCGCATTTCCTCGTATTCTCCGCATTACCTTCCTATATCCGTGGTTGTTGATGGGGAGGCCGTCACATGACTGGTTTAGGGAACGTAGTCATCCTCGTGCACATGCATCTGTACGCGCATTATGTACTCTCAGCGCATCTATTTCCTAACACGCCAGTCCTGATGCTGTGATGTGCATTGTACAGCCCAGATTTGCTGACCTCCAATATCCTTCCTCCAAATGTGGCACACCCCTCTGTGGTTGACATGTATCTCGTGTAGGCCACTCCTCGGTGTAGTACCGCTACGCCATTTGCTCCATCCTTACACCGGCGCCGTTTTTGCGATTCACTATTATCTGCCTCATTTGCATGGAATTGACTACTAATACATGGTTACGGGCGAACACCACCACCACTCCTTGACAACCATTGCGCTGGGGTTGAAGCTTTACATACATACTATGGTGTGTGGTGGCTGTGCAGCTGATGTGTGTTATACTGCTCTTTTAGGACATTGTCATATTATTTCATTGCTTTGCAACTTCTGTGCACATATCCCGGGGGTCTGCTGTTCTTTCTACGTACGTGCCATTTATGTCATTTTTTTACATTTTGTGCATATTTTCTTTGGACATTCTCGGTGCCTTTCCACATTGGCATATTGCACCTATATGATACCTGACTTTGACAGCCTTCCGTTACTCCTCGGTCATGTTTGGGTAAATGTAAACCTTTTTTTTGGTTTACATTGCCGTGCCCTTACGCTACGCCTGCGCCACTTCGTGGATCGCTATTTGCCCTCATTTGCATGGTGCAATACTGCACACAGTGTGTTTTGCATACCTAAGCCGGGGGCGGAGACAGTCCGGCGCACGCCGGTAGTGCACGTGGAATTCATTCATACCTGAATCGCTCAGCAGCCATATTTGGCGTTATAACGCCAACGCTATGCTGGCGCCTGGCGCAAGGTTCATGAATCCGGGGGTGGGTCTATATTATGTGATCAAATAATCTCTTCTTTGAACACATAATAATCAACACATATACAGTGAACACTGTAAACCACAAATGGCCACATCCTTGAATTTTTTCCTCAGGAAAAAATTAAGTTGGCCATTATCGGGAATTGCCCTTTTCTTCAATGTAGAGCAAACTCGGAGTTGGCATATTTAGTTAAGAGGAATGTGGGAGGTACAGCCCCTCATATCAGGGGGTGTGGGAGGGTGAAGCCCCTACTTAATTAGTGTTTTAAAGTTTGTTGTTTATTTTACGGCCACGTCAATTTTTTCCTGAGGAAGGAATTTGAGGACATGGTCATTCATGGTTTACACCATTCGCTATATACATGTCGATTATTATGTGTTTGAAAAAGAGATTCTTTGATCACATAATATAGACCCGTAAGACTAACAACTGAATTACTTAACATTGCTGGCTGTTTCATCAGGACACCAAAACACTATTGCATACAGTCTTGGAGCATATGTAAAATCCATTTCTCACTGAGTCCATTCAACAGTCTGTATGCTGACTAGATATACTGGGCATTCCTGTATTATATACAAATAGTCTATATTAGGTAGGTGCTGTCTCCACTTTTTATGCTGCAACACATTTTCAGTTGTTACATAATCAGAGAATGCACCTTCAGGCATCCACTTCTTCATTCTCCATTTAGGAAAATAAAATATTTTTCAGGTATATTTATAGGTATGCAAAATGTCATAGTTTTTATTTACTTATTTATTTATTTTTCTTAAATTGAGGTATATTTCTATGAATTTCATAATTTCCATAAAGTAATGTGTTCTATTTTAAATTAATATATACCTTTAACTTTGCAAAGTAAATTGTTACCTACACAATTGCTCTAAACACAAGGATAATTATGTGTTGGGATCTTTTGTTGCTGTTCCAGTCAGACATGGGATATTGGTAGAAGTTCTTTGGTCTATAGAAATAGGGACATGAAAAGTTTTGAAAGTGTCATCATGGAAATTTAAAGAAAGGAGTATGACCAGACAATGTAGTTGGTGGGCTTATACTTGAAATATTAGAAGAGAATAAGAGATGGGGATATATGGCAGGAGTGGATAAGATATTACGTGGAAAAACCCGCGTGGTGGAGATGAGAAAACAGTCAGATAAGGAAATAAGGATGACCAGATTGAGCTAGGGGGTACTTACTTTCCTCTAAACCTGAGGAAGCATTCCTGCTAGAGTTTTGGACCCTTAAACTAAGTTAATTGAAGTATTAGTTATATTTTCAATGCAAGAGAACCTTCATGATGGCCTAAGGTAATGTGAAGTGGCTAGATAACACAGGATGTGACTAGGTAGCAACATATCAGTTCTTGTACTTACGTATGCTTTGCATTTATTAAAAGTTTACACATGTTGTAGTACTTTAAAAAAAACATGAGATTTGTTACTAATCATGGGATGATGACATAATATGACATAAGTTTCAGTAACATTTTTATTCTGATGAAGTCTTGCAGCATTACAGATGAAAGTACTGAATAATAAAGATATTTTCTGCAGAGAGAGTGAAAGAGAGAGGGTGGTCAGCGCATTTTTTTACTGGTTTCAGTACCGCAAATTGTCTGTGGCTTTTGGTGGATTTTTTGGTTTTATGTTATGTTATATATTATGTTGTGTTATCTCTTTATTCATTCCAGCCTAGGAAGGACTGTCATCTAATAGATGATTGGTAAATCATGATACCAGCTGGAGAGGCCAAAGACTACACAAATAGTCTACAACTTCATGGAAAAAGAAAGACCCATTGTCAGTAACAGGCAGTGATTTCAGAACAGAACATACATGACATAGTTACTACTGATGATAGGTTATTTAGAAAGAAGCAATGCCTGACATGACTAATGCTGGAGCCTTTTGTAAATATTAAATTATTACAGATATAAACAGTACAAAACAGTCTGCATAAAAGGATAGGCAATTCAGTTAAATTTATATGAACATGAGAGACTGTACGCATGCCAGTGCATAACCACAAATTAAAGAATATGTCCATTTTAATATTTTTCTAGCTTTCATTTTGGGAAGTTTTCTCACATATTTTACTGGTCAGTACCAATTTTAATGTTTCTAAGAAGTAAACGTTAAACATAAGTAGCAGTGTTCGGACTGGTTATGTGACTTTTTCCCCATAAAGATGTGGACTATCTGTAAAGCATTTTGGACTACTCCAGCTAATGGCATGATTTACCAAACATCCATCTCTTTATCCCTTTGTTTTCCAGAGTCTGCTGTGCCTTCACGTTCATTTGCATGATTTACACTGAAACTGTGTAAGTAATCTGAGAACACTGGTGGATTCATATCAATTACAGTGTTCACAAAAAAGACAGATGAATATTTAATGGATAAAATTATGGTTTAATACAGTCATAGGAAAATAATACACTTTTTACAAGTTATACAAGTGCTACCCATCAATAGCAACAATAATTCATGTTTGTCCCCCTAAGATACTCTTTGTTTCTCAAATATCCTTATCCTGGAGGCATAATGTCTTTAAATAGTATATAATCATGACATAATTACAACAAATACAGCCAGTGGACTATGAGACCTCTTTTTGGTCAGTCAAAATGGCACTGTCATGCTATTGTACAGGGTACATAGCTTAACAAACATCTGTTACATCATGAGCCAAAAAATGCAGTTTTGTCCCCACCATTGGTGTTGGACTCATGTTCATATTGATTAATTATTGATTTCTGAATTTCCTTGCATTGTGTAATAGAGAGATAAAGCCATGACCATGACCACATGACCCAAAGTCAGTTAGCAGTTCAGATGTTGGAAGAGCTGGGCAGGGAAGGATTGGAGAATGTGGTATATACTGGCTCATCTATTCTGAGAGGAGATAGGAGATAGATGGTGCTTCTGGTTGGTTATTTGCTCCTATGCACATAAATATTTCCTCTTTCAAAATGGTTTTAAGATTTGGATTCATGGACCTAAGGATTCTGAGCTGGTGATGGTAGCTCTCTGTAGATGCTTCCACTATGAGTGGAGAAACATTATCTTGCCAAGGGTCAAAATTCCTGAACTGCATTCCTTGACAAAAAATGACTGCAAAAACATTTTCAGTGTTTTTGCAGGGTGTCAAGCCCCCCCTGCACCCCCAACGAATGTGTGTGTGTGGGGGGGGGGGCAGACTTATATATACCAACTCCATGACTGCACCAATTCAAAGAAAGGGGAAACTACCTCCCAAAAATGCATGACTGCCAGCACAACTCAATGACAGTGATGTCCTGTGGAGGAGCTCCAACCCATAGTGAGTTGAATTTCAATTAAATGACACTCAAGAATTCAGTCTTCATTCACATGTAGGTTACCCTTCTGTAGGCAGGACAGTGCAAGGGCTATTAGGAGAAAATTCCAATGGCTATGTTAATGATTGCTCCAACAATTGCAGCCACCCAAGGGATAAAGGAGGACTAGTCAATGATATAGCTTGGTGGTCACCAGGTAGCATGGACAAAAACATACTGCTTTCTCTATGTTTACTTTAATCTCTCTCTACAGTGATAATCATGTTTTATTACCTGCAATAAAATGACATTTGGGTGACTGCTCAATTAATTCATTTTTTTTTTAATTTAATTAAGTACACTTGCTGCAAAAATGAACATATTCAGAAACCTTTTTTTTAATTTAGAAAGCTATGTTGGCATGATTCATTTTTCTTCAGAAGTACACAGCAGGATGTTTTCTTACATTTGTTTAAACAAAATTCTTGAAGTTTAAAACAGAACTGGATAATCAGATTCAAGTGCCACTTCAATTGTCTGAATGAAGGATCAGATTTTACAAAGTTCAATTTAATTCTTATTACAACCTGATCTGTAGAACAGTGGCCAAGTTAATACCAATGCATCATTTTAAACATTACATGCACAGGCATCACTATTTGCTTTTCTATCTCTAATAAGAAAAAAAAAAACAAAACAAATAAGAAATGTATTACTTATAAGTACTCTCAAGGAAAAGCAAATGGATAACATTAGCACTTCTGAATCATCTGATTTTCAAATGTATTTCCCACTTGTAACACTCACTAATATTTGATTAGATCTGATTCCGTCTTCCACATTTTATGACTATGAACCACATGAGAATTCGAACTGTTGCAACTTTCCTGAGCGTACAGTGTTCATTACTGGTTTGAGAGGCTTTGTCATGTCTCTTCAGTCTGCTCTTCATAACAAATGAAAACTGCATGTTTAATCAATGGATTAAAAGGTAGGCTTTGGCACAATATTATATGTGGAGATTATTTCCTTCTTTAAAGGCATTAGCACTGTGTCTGCATCTGCAATAAGTAGACGCATACGATTTTAAGAGAACATCAGCCGAAAATGAAGCATCGTTCTTTTTTTATCTATTAAAAGTGAAGCGATATATCACCTTGAAACAACAAACAATGACTTTTCAAGTAGGAATCTAGGTTATGTATCATAGATGCTCTGAACCATTACATTAAAACAATCTTAAACACCCGCAAGATACTAATACTAACAATAATAATGATAATAATCGCAGGCATGCTGTGTGTGTGCATGTGCACTTGTGCATGTGTGTCTATGAAGTGTGCGTATTTTTTGTGTATGTGTGTGTGTTTAATGTAACTTCCACTCAAAGCACATTATGCGGATCAGCATGTAATCATTAAGGGAGAGATGAATGTTCCTATCAGTGACTCTACCTAATAATGAAAATCATAAACAGCACAGCAGCCAGGAAAGCAGTCTTGCTGTGCACTAAAAAAAAAAAGAACAGTTCAGCTATAAAATGTAGCATTATTGTGCACTAAATAAGGACAGAACACTTTAAACAACTATTGCACTAAAGTAATGTCCTCCCCCAAAGCAAACACCATTATACAACATAGCAGTAAAGTCCTAAAGTTCTGCTAACCCAGCAGTAAAGTCCTGCAAAGTCTAAATAAATACATAATTAATACTGATCATATTATTGAATGGAATGGGACCTCATGGAAATGGTTATAAGAAATACACTTACTCTGTGTAAGCTAGAACAAGTAATGTACTCCTTTAATGCACCAGTAGGCCTAGCAAGCAACTGGTGAATATCAGAAGCAATCACATACTTATTGCTGCTTATGCTGTAAGGTGCAACCCTATGTATTTACATATTAATTGCAATTTTCTGCTATTAATTAGTTCTGTTATTAAGGAGCATTGCTGATGTGAAAGTTTGACTATTCCTGTATGATTACTTGCTGATCGACATAATTTTGTTTGATAGGAAGTTAGTAAGCTATGTGTTAATGCATTTGTAAATACTTCTGAATGAAACAATTCTTTCTCCGAATCGTATGTCATCCTTTTTTACTATTTACAGTAAGGATTAGGTAATTTGGTCTGTAATGGGTTGCAATACATCATAATAATTAAGTCAGTAATGTTCACTATGACACACATTGTTTGTTGGAACTGTTTTGTAGTGATATGTGAAAAAATATACAAGATAGAGAAACAAGAATTACATCATTCACTATAAATATGGGACAAAGATGATGGCAAAATAGTTTACATTTGCATTTTATAATGATAAGGTCTGCT
>NC_056728.1:460576228-460583728 GCF_019279795.1 Protopterus annectens | reverse complement strand
TGCCTGTAATCGTACAATCCATTCATAATCCTTCACATCTAGCTTATTAATAATATCCCCACGTCTTGTACTAGGTTTTAAACATTCAATAACTCTGAAAGTAAAATCATGACTTGAACCTTGTTCTTTAATATGTTTTGCTAGTGAGTTACTATCAGTCCCCCTATGCATGTCAGACTTATGTTCCAGAATTCTATCCTGTAGTCTTCTGGAACATTTTCCTGCATAAAAAGCCAAACAGGCTGTGCAGGTTGCTAGATATACCACTAAAGTAGTATTACAAGTGGCCATACAAGTGAAAGAGTATTTTCTTTTAGTGGTTGGATGTACAAAATCTGTTAATTGACAGATGTTTACACAGCATGAACAATTATAACATGGTATTTTCCCTTTCATCTTAAGTTTAATACTCTTTGATTGATTTAAGAAAGAATCCTTATAACATAAACATTGTTTTAGATTTTTTGAATTCTTCTAACTAAACATAGGTTTATCAGTTAACCATTTTTTATGTCCTGGGATAGACCTAAGTATATCCCAATTCTCCTAAATAATACTTTCTATACCCTCAGTAGCTCTACTATATGGCATGGCATATCTCAGAGGTTGAACCTTGTGTGATGTATTGTTATTATCTACACTAGTTATAAAATCTGAAAAATAAGGTTTAGCCACACTCTCTCTTAACAATATAATATCCTGCTTAGTACTATTTAATTCATTAATATCATATCCTCTATTTTTAAAGTCATTTGTCATTTCTTCCATTTGTTCAATACATTTGCCCATTCTTGTATTTAATCTACTAACCCTCATGTATTGACTCTTAGTCACACTTTTAAATATGTGTCTAGCATGCGTGCTGTTCCTATGTAATATTTGTTAGCATGCACCTCTTTCTTATATATGCTAGTATCTAATTCACCTCCAGCTAATGTGACACATACATCCAAATAATTAATCATTGATGGAGATGTTTTCATTTCAAATTTCAAAAACTCTGTTGTTTGATCCAAAAATATTTTAAAGTATTTCAGTTCTCCTTCACTGCCTCTCCAAACAAGGAACACATCATCCACAAAATGCTAATAAAAAAGTATCTTATGTGCATAGATATTTACATTTCCATAGACATTCGTCTCTTCCCATTTACTTAGGGTTAGGTTGGCATAGGTATTTGCTACCGCTGTACCCATAGCCACACCAGAACATTGATGGTATATGTCACCATTGAAAATGAAGATATTATTTTCCAACACAAGTTCTAACATTTCACATAGGGTGGACACTTCTCTTATTGTATATTTTCCACCCTCATCCAAAATCTCCCTTATTTGATCAACACCATATGTATTGGGAATTACAGTGAATAAAGATTTTATATCTAGAGTAACCAACAAGACATTGGGATCCAAATAATTACTCCACCATTCGTATAGTTTTTGAAGAAAGTGACCAGTGTCCTTAATCTAACTTCTAACATTCATAAAATGGCAACTTAATCTATTCTGTAGGTATGCCAATAAAGGCTCCGTTATCCACCCTTTACCAGACACTATAGGTCTCATTGGTGGTCTGTCGGGTGATTTATGGACATCTGGCAACCCATAAAGTATAGGAATAGTCGGACAGGTCACAGTAAGAAAGTTAAAAGTTTCAATGTCTATATCATTCATCAGCTGAAGGTCATAGATACACGTATTTATTTTAAATATAACATAACTTCGGACTCACCACGATAAAATATTTTAAAATTGATAAACTTTAATTCAGGAACGGTAAGCGCTTTCGCGTATTTAAAAATACGCTTCTTCAGACCATGACATCAATCATAAAACTGTGTGCTTATAAATATAGTCAGATTCCTGCATCATTGCATCAATTAAATAATCAAATAATCAAATGATTAATCAATTAACTATTTAAAAGACCACAACACTCAATCCTTTCTTCTTACAGCAAAGTGAACATTTCTGGCTAATATGTAAAAAATAAATACTTTCATTTAAAACAGTTTTTGAATACATAAAAAAATATATTCATGAAATATACTAGCCATCTATCATTTGTTAAATGCTATACATATTACAAGTTAATAAATTAATAAATTGTATATTACATGATTGTCCAATAATTGTGAATGAATTCTGCTCATCAAAAAAAATAAATGAAATAAAATAAATAAATACATGACATATCTAAACCCTATTATAACAAACTCTATTTAAATATTCTAACTAAATATTCTAACCAAGTATTTGCATTCATGGCTTAATCAACTAAATGCAGATTCCAGATATAAATTTAAGCAGGATATCTATTCACCATATAATAAACTCAACTGTACAAAATGACCATATGTAGATATGTATAAAACCAATTTAAAACTCAGACAAAACTTTAGTTAAATATAAAAATAATATACAAATGTAAACTCTATTACTCTATTAGAATTAAGATTATCTACGAGAACCGAGGTATAACCTCAGGGAAACAAATGTATTCAAACCTGGGGGATAATGTCCCCTCAGTTTAAATATCCAATGCAATTCTTTTAATTCTAAGTGGCTCATATAGTCCCCTCCTCTTATACTTTGTTCAACAACCTGTAGCACCCTGAACACAAAAGAGTGATCAGGATGAAGCATAATGTGCCTTGCCAACACATTCATTTCATTTTTATTTTTGATGTCATACTGGTGATTATATATTCTGTTTTTTAATTTTCTCTTAGTAGGACCTATGTAAAAAGCAGAACAGAATTCACATGTAGCTAAATATATCAGACCATATGTTTCACAATTGGCCTCAAATCTGGGATCAAATGAGAGGCTAACCACAGGATGTGTAAAAATTTGTTCCTTTGAGATATACTTACAATAGCTACAGTGATTACATGGAAAGGTACCAAGCCTCTTTCCAATTTGTGCTTTGGCCACTTGCCCAATACTTAAATTATCACACAAAAGCCTTTTTAGGTTTTTGTTGTTTCTATAAGTAAAGAGGGAACTTTTACCTATTAACTGTAATGTCTGTGCATCTGTAGTCAAAACTTTCCAATTATTAGCAATGATTTTTCTTATACTGGAGCTATCATTGGTATAAGTGGTTACAAACCGTAATCTTTCTATTGTGCTCTTTGAATGTTTTTGTGTATAAGCGCCTACATATGGCTTATAAATAGCTTCCCTTTCAGATAGCAGTTTTCTCCCAGAACCTGTGCTCTAGTGTGTTTTATTAATTTTCTATCATAGCCCCATATCTATAAAAATCCTCTCCATCTTGTCAGTTCTGATATCAGGTCCATGTTGTCTTTACACAATTTCAATATTCTACTAAACTGACTCTTTACAATGCCTCCAAAAATGTGGCGAGGATGCATGCTGTCAAATCTTAGAATGGTGTTTTTCCAGCATGCCTTTCTATGTAAAGTAGAGATCAGTTTACCTACTCTAATATCTAGTGAGACATCTAAGAAATTCACTGAATCATAGGATGTTTCTGCAGTAAATCTTAGAAAACTAGTTGTTGTCTCCAAGTATTCCTTAAAAAAATTAAATTCTTCTGGGGTTCTGTCCCATACAACTAAAATATCATCCACAAAACGCCTATATACCAGGACCTTATTAAACCATTGATGGCTGAAAACAAACTCCCTCTCCCATTGATACATTACTAAATTGGCGTAAGTGTTAGCACAGGGGGTGCCCATAGCCACTCCTGACTCCTGCAGAAATAGGCACCCCCTGAAAGAAAACACATTATTACATAGCACCAATTCAAGTAGTTGACATATAAGTATTTCTTTATTCCTATCAATGGATGGGAAAACCTGTAGTAACTCCCTTATTGACTGTATACCCTCATCATTAGGTATAGATGTGAACAGACTTTGGACATCCATCGTAACCAACAGATGTTGCCCTTTTATTAACTCAATATCCATTGAGTCTAAAAATTCTAAAAGTTGGTAAGCATCCTTTAAAATACTAAGAATTTCAGAAACCAGGGGTTTTAACATATCTTCCAAGAAAATGGAGATGTTTTCAGTGGCCCATTTTTCCCCTGACACTATTGGTCGTATTGGGGGCGGAAAAATGGCTTTGTGCATCTTTGGTAAACCTTTAATAACAGGTGTATGTGGATGTTCATTGTAGAAAAAGTCATATAAATCTTAAGAAATCTGACAGCACATGAGTAAGTCATATAATGAATCATTAATATGATTAATAATTTTCAATAACTTTCCATGGCCTATTTTTATATATGTGATATCATCATTCAACATGTCAAACATAAGGGAAACATAGTTGTCAGTGTCAAATAATACCATGCCCCCACCATTATTTATTACGTATTTATTTTACTAATAATATTATTCAATTCTCTTTCACTAATGACTTTAAACATTTGGGTGCCAGCTACTAATTCATCCATTGCTTCTATATAGTGGCATAAATCCATTACAACAATACATCCACCCATATCAGCTTCTTTAATGACAATATGTTCATTTTGTTGTAGTGCTTTCAGGGCATTAAATTCCTCATATGTTAAGTTATATCTTTTCTTGAAAGTATCCCTCTCATATAACTGTCTAATTTGCTTTTCACATATAATACTAAACACATTTATTATAGGAACCTCAGTAGGTACAAACATACTAGTCCTTTTACAAACATTAGATTTTACCATATTTGTATCTTGAAAAATGCATTTCAAATTTAAATTTTGAACAAATGACTTAAAATCAGAGTATTAACTAAACTATCCATTCGTGCTGGAACAAATTTCATACCTCGCGATATTAGCAAGAGATCAACATCACTCAATATATAACTAGATAAATTAAGAACATCAAAAACATTAGCATCAATATTACTTCGCTTTCTTACTGTCTCTAATCTCTGAGTGTGAATTTTTTCTGGCAAATTTATGTTTAGCTCCAAAGTTCTGGTTAAAAAAGGAGAAGAAGCGATGGAATTAACAATTGGTGTACTTGAAGCAGCAATTTGTTCTGAACTTTCAGGAGTTTCAGATGCTATAACTAATTCAGCATTTACATGATCTTTTTCCTTCTTATTTATAACAGTCAATTGTTTTCCCTTCTCTAATGACATTGTCAGTCTCTCGCATTGATTGGCCACTTCTACAGATGGAAAATCATCCGCCAGAAAGAGTACATCATTTGCGTCAGCAGAAATCAAACTAGTGGCGTGTTTGAATCAGAATTTGCCTTATTTACATTAGAAACAAGGTTTTGGTTCCTAAAATCCTTTTTAGGCCATGAAAAGATCTGGCCATTAGAAAAATCATTTATGTCCCTTTGAAGTTTCTTTTTTTTAGTTGTTTCCAATTGTTTATCCAAGCCAGTCATGCGTGTCAACATATCATTATATTGCGAAATATAACTATTAAATAAAATGGAACCAGATATTTCTTGTTCCAATGTACTTATTTCCTGACATAAATCATTCTCTATTTTTAAGAAAAAGTCATTCATTGGGATCATATACTTGAAACTAAGTTGTATGTTAAGTTCTTGCCATTGTTTTAATAACTCCGGATATGTATTGCCATATGATGGCATATTAAGTACTCGCAAACCTCTCGGAACTAAGCCCAGTTCCAAGTATGGTAGGAAACTAAATTGCTGCCACTGTAACTTTTTAAAAGATTTTACCTTTAATTCCAAAAGTTGGATACGTTGTATAAAATCCTCTTTCTGACCTTTTTCAGCTGACATGCTAGCACTTCCAGTTCCATTTAAATTGTATTGCTTACGATCCAGCAAGGAATTTTCACGTTGTATAATAGAATTAAGGGACCTTCTCTTCAGTGCCATGACATATAGTAGAGCTACTGAGGGTATAGAAAGTATTATTCAGGGAATTGGGATATACTTAGGTCTATCCCAGGACATAAAAATGGTTACTTGATAAACCTATGTTTAGTTATAAGAATTCAAAAAATTTAAAACAATGTTTATGTTATAAGGATTCTTTCTTAAATCAATCAAAGAGTATTAAACTTAAGACGAAAGGGACAATACCATGTTATAATTGTTCATGCTGTGTGAACATCTGTCAGTTAACAGATTTCGTACATCCAACCACTAAAAGAAAATGCTCTTTCACTTGTATGGCCACTTGTAATACTACTTTAGTGATATATCTAGCAACCTGCACAGCCTGTTTGGCTTTTTATGTAGGAAAATATCCCAGAATTCTGGAACATAAGCCTGACATGCATAGGGGGACTGATAGTAACTCACTAGCGAAACATATTCATGAACAAGGTTCAAGTCATGACGTTACTTTCAGAGTTAATGAATTTTTAAAACCTAGTACAAGGCATGGGGATATTATTAATAAGCTAGATGTGAAGGAGTATCAATGGATTGTACGATTACAGGCAGATACTTTCCCAGGAATAAATAAACATGTTACAATCAAACCAATTTTAAAATTGAAACAGAGAGATGTTATGTAATATTTAAAAAAAATGTTTAACACAATATGGAATAGGTTTTTATATATATTTATATGTTTGTGCACATATGTATATATATATGGGTATATGCATATATACATATTTTTTATTTAGAAATATATATTTGCATGTAGATATGAATGTAAGTGAGATATACATACAATGTAATATGTTTTTGTAACAATAGCTTTACATTGTTTTTATTCTCTATATGCCTTTAATGAAGGATATTTACATTTTGCTGCTGAATATTCATTTTTTAATTGATTTGTTGTGATAGGATGGCTGTGTCATGTGATTGTTCTAGATGTGCACTTATTGAGTGTTGAATTTTTGTATTTGTAACACTGATGAAGGATTATTTAATCTGAAAGCTTTGTTAGAGCTTGTGGTTGCGTTTGTGTGGAATTGTGAATTTGTTTTTCATTTGGACTGTTTGTTGAGCACATCTCACTTTACCAAGTTGCTTGCCTTTGCTTTTCCCAAGCTCCTCACATGCTCAGTTACAAGTTTTGTTAAAAAAAGAGGAAGAAACCGGTTTATCATTTATACGCCCCAACAATTAGAAGTGCAACCCCAGTATAGATTATTTACTGCAGGCACTCATGCTGGTTTAAAGAGGCAGAAGCCATATTTTGAGCAGGTCTAATTGGAGTGCTGAATGAAGAAGCAGGGATCTATTTCCAATTTGTATAGCCTTTATCAGGTAATTTATGCCTCACACTGTGAGCAAGTGAAAAGACAGCTATGGCCAAAAGACAGGTGGGTTATAGGGAAAGCATGTTTTCATTAAGTAATTTTCATTATTATCAAATGGTGCAGTGGTTAGCATTGCCACCTTACAGCAACAGGTTCTCATGGTCAATCCTCAGCTGGGGTGCCTTCTGTGCAGAGTCTGCATGTACTCTCTGTGGTCGAGTGGGTTTCCTCCGGGTGCTCGGGTTTCCTCCCACATCCCAAAGACATGCTGTAGGTCAATTGGACACTCTAAATTGGCCCTAGGCATGA